>NC_067437.1:19541187-19713565 GCF_009764475.1 Pristis pectinata | reverse complement strand
GTTAACATTCCCTTCCTATCAGTAACCTTAAGATACTTAAATATTAAGTGAATTAGGCAGTTGAAGGATTTAAGTCAATAGCAAAGGGACAGAAAGTAGAGAACAGAGTTGGGTGGGAAGTTGGAGGAAGTTTTAAGATAGATTTTAATGACCTGGACATAGACAATAAGGCATGATTTTAATGTTTGTACGTGACACAAGAAATTGACAGTAAGATTTAATAGAGTGGTTGTAGGGATATAGAACTTCAGTTATGTCAAAGGAACTGGGTGATTTGGGATTTCTTTCCATAGAGAGGAGATAGTCAAACATGGATTTAATAGAGGTGTTCAAGTTCCTGAAAGATTTTGGCAGTGTAAGTAAGGAGTAACTGTTTCCACCTCCTCTGGCAGTAGGGTTGGTAACCACAGATCTGAAACAATTCGTGTTAGTTTGTTTTGTGCAGGAGGTTGTAATCTGTGATGTGCCAACTCCCAGAAGCAGATTCAACACTAATATTCAAAAGGGAATGGACCATATTCTTGTCGAAGATTCCTCAAACAATAAGAGGAGAGCAGGAATGCACTTCCATTGAGCTTTCTGTTGCATTAAATGATTTCATGAAGCTACAACAGTTGGATTTTGGGGCTGTTCCTTCTTAGCAACAGGGTCCATTCGGAAACATTGGTTTTATTAAGTGTGAGTTGCTACCAGTGCTATCGACATAACTGAAAGCATAGGCCCCTCAATTTAAAGAAAAGTCAGATGAAAGATAATTAAATAAAGATTAAAGCTTCAATAGAAAATTTCATCATTGGACCATGGAACAAAATCGCAAAGCATCTCCCTGAGAAGACAAAGTGTTCACCACTTTGGAACTCCCATGTAACTTTAAATTTTAAAGTCACAGCATGAAGTGACTCCAAGACTGAAAGGTTTGATTGTTAACTCTGCAGATGTGTGTTCAATGTATTACTGCAGATAGAATTCTTCTTGAAGCGGTACAGCTCTGAAGATAATTACAATACAAAAATATTCATCCAAACAACATACATGTTGACTGATTTTCACTTCCCCGTGGAATTGTGAAAATAATATTGGCACAATATTGTTTGTGGGCCAGGAGAGTGGAGCAAATAGGCCACTCACCCTCACCTCAGAAGGGTGGTCGTGGTGGAGGAAATGCGATGGAGCCGACACTGAGAATGTCTGTGTGCATCTTCAGCTTCATTACATGCCCATTGATGTGTCTCAGTAACAGTCTAAAGCAAACTGGGAAAACACAATGTCTGCACATTAAATGCAGTGCATTTTTTGTTTGAAAATCTTCAATGTTTTGGGCAAAAAAGTTTGTCGCACTGGGTTTCAGCTTTTAATATTCACTAAGTACTCTATATTGATTATTAATATTCTTGCATCAGTGATATCAGAAGCAATAAATATTACTCAGTGTTAATTATGTGTGAAAATTGGGTCACATTTCAGGAGGCTAAAAGTGAGTCCGATGGATTTGTGAAGGTGGTTGACTTTGATAGCCTGCCCTTGAATTATCATGATGAGGAAAATGAAGAAGAGTTGGTTGGAGACAAAATCTTCCACAAATATGAAAAGATTGACAAGGTAAACAAAGCTCATATTGATGTAATTGGTGGCAGGGGAACAGTTGAAGCAAAATGAGGGCTGTTTTCTTTAATCATTTATTGGTATTGCACAGCCTAAAATCATTATTTGTGATCAGCAGCCAACTATCTCTGCCTCTCATAATTTTATAAACCTCTATCAGGTCCCCCCCTCAGCCTCGCTGCTCCAGAGAAAACAACCCAAGTTTGTCCAACCTCTCTTCATAGCACATGGCCTCTGATCCAGGCAGCATTCTGGTAAACCTCTCCAAAGCCTCCACATCCTTCCTATAATGGGGTGACCAGAATTGAATGCAATACTCCAGATGCAGCCTAAGAGTTTTATAAAGCTGCAGCACAACTTTCTGACTCTTGAACTCAGTGCCTCGACTAATACAGGTAAGCGTGCCTTATGCCTTCTTTTCTTCCTTCTTTAAACTTGCTTCTTTAAACCTACCTCTTTGGCCAAGTGTTAGACACCAGGCCTAATATCCCTTTATGTGTTAGCAAACACTCCTGTGACCACTCTGTACCAATTCACTGTGTGAAGGACACTGTATGAATACAGCTTATTATCATTTAAGCTCATTAGAATGATCAAATTCCATGCATTGCCAAATCTCAGTTCAACCTCTGCTTTTTAATTTTTAAAAATTGGTTCTGTGTTTGGTCTGTTCAAGAATTAAAAGGAAGGAATTCTTGTTCTTTTGCCTGCAGAAAATGCTTTGAAACTTACCTTTGCTGTGCACCACTTCAGTACATCAGTGCTTCACCCCATTCTTCAATCTCAGCAGAAACACTGAAAGTAAAATTTTCAGCTTAAAATTATGATTCACCCTAACCTCTAACTTTACCCCACCCCACTGCTGCCCCCACCCCACTCACACACCCTCCATAGGCAGGCCATTACCCTGCTGGAAAACCTAGGGCCCACAGTTAAAGGACCTACATAAGTGATAAGTGTTTTAGAGTCATACAGCACAGAAACAGGCCCTTCGGCCCACCGTCTAGGTTATCTATCAAGTACTATCTACATTTATCACATTTACTAGTACTTTGTCTGTGGCCTACTATTCTTCAGCAATTCAAATCTTCATCCAGGTGCGTCCTAATGTTGTGAGAGTACCTGCCTCCACCACCTCCTCAAGCAGTGTGTTCCAGATTATAAGCACGCACTGGGTGAAAAAAATCCCTCCTCAGGACCCCTCTGAACTTCTCTTACTCCTCACCTTAAACCTGTGCTTCCTGGTCCCCTGCATGGGGAAATGTTGCTTACTATCTACCCTACCTATACACCTCATAATTTTGTATACCTCCATCACAACCCCCTCAATCTCCTCTGCTCCAAGGATAAACAAACCTTCCAATTCAACCAATCCAGTCTTTCCTCATAACTGAAACATTACATCCCAGGTCACATCCTGATGAATCTCCTCCAGTGCAATTAAGTCCTTCCAATAGTTTGCTGAGCAGAACTGCATACAATATTGCAGCTGTGGCCCAACCAATGTTTCACAACCTTGTGCCAAGACCACATATTCCGTGCCTTGGTTAATGAAGGTAAGTATCACATTTGCCTTCTTCACCACCCTATCATTATTTGGACTTATTCCTCAATATTCCATAGGGTTTTACCATTTACAGTATCTGTTATAGTGTCACAGCAGGAAACAGACCCTTCAGTCCAACCCATCCATGCCGACAGTGTTGCCCAGCAAGCTGGTTTCATCTGCCCATGTTTGACCCATAGCCCTCTAAACCTCTCCTTTCTGTGTAATTATCTAGGTGGCTTTTAAATGTTGCTAGTGTGCCCAGCTAAACCACTGTTTCTGGCAGCTCGTTCCAAATGCTCCCCACTCTTTGTGTGAAGAAGCTGCCCTGATGTTCCTTTTAAACCTCTCACCTCTGATCTTAAAAATACGTCCTTGTTTTCAACACCCTCTCCCTGGGTAAAAAGACAATGTGCTTTCACCCTGTCTATGCCCCTCATAATCTTGCATACTGCTATCAGGTCACCCTTCAGTCTCCTGTGTTCCAGGGAATAAAGTCCTAGTCTGTGCAACCTCTCCTCATAACTCAGGCCCCCAAGTCCGGGCGACATCCTGGTGTCTTTTATGCACCCTTTCCAGTTTAATAACATCTTTCGTTATAACAGGGCGACCAAAATGGTACACAACGCTCCAAGTGTGGCCCCACCAACATCGTATTTAACTGCAACATAACTTCCCATCTCCTGTACTCAGTGCCCTGACTGATGAAGGCCAGTGTGCCAAATGCCTTCTTCACCACCCTGTCTACCTGTGACACCGCTTACAGCAAACTGGGTCCCTCTGTTCCATAACACTCCCCAGGGCCCTAGCATTCACTGCACAAATCCAACCCTGATTTGGTCTCCCAAAATTCAATAACTCATATTTATCTAGAATTTAAGCCATTTGCCAGTCCTCAGCCCATATACCTAGCTGATCAAGATCCCCCTGTAATGATCACTATTTCCTCCTGGATCCTGTGTGATCTAACCTTCCAGACTAGCCTGCCATGAAGGACCTTGTCAAAGGCCTTGCTAAAGTCCATATAGACAATATCCACTGCCCTCTCTACCTCATCTACCATCTGAAAGAACTCCAAGAGATTTTTCAGACATGACTTCCCATGCACAAAGCCATGCTGACTGTCCTGAATCAGACCCTGGCTCTCCAAATATTGGTAGATCCTGTCCCTCAGAATTCCCTCAAGCAATTTATCCACCACCGATGTCAGACTCAGTGGACTGTAGTTTCCTGGCTTGCATTTGCTACCCTTTTTAAACAATAGTACAACATTAGCCACCATCCGGTCCTCTGGAGCCTCACCTGTGGCCAGAGATGAGGCACAAATCACTGCAAGGGCCTCCGCAATCTCTTCTCTCACTTCCCACAAGGTCTGAGAAGGCACCAGGTCAGACCCCACTGCTAAATGCACCTTTAATGCACCTTTAATGCACCTTAAGGCCCCCCAGTACCTCCGTTAATTTGTTTGTGGTCCAAGACATCACCATCGTTTTCTTCACAGTAAAAACAGAAGAGAAATATTCATTAAAAATCTCACCCATTTCCTTTGGCTCCACACACAGACGGCCATGCTGATCTTTAAGGGCACCTATTCTCTCCCTAGCCACATTTTTACTCTTAATATACCTGCAGAATCTCTTAGGATTTTTCCTCACCTTACCTCCCAGATCCATCTCATATCCTCTATTTGCCCTCCTAACTTCTCTCTTGAGTGCACCTGTAGTCATCAAGAGATTCACTAGTTCAAAATTGCTTTTGTGCAGTGTGTGCCTCCCTCTTTGTCATAACCAGAGCCTCAATATCTCTCGTCAATCAGAGTTCCCATCAACCACTGCAAGATCCTGCCTATTGGCTCCAAAATTTTCTTTGCCCCAGTTCAGGACCTTAACCTGTGAACCGGTCATATCCTTCTCTGTAACTATTTAAAACTGATAGAATTATGCCCACTGAACCCAAAGTGCTTGCTGACAGACACATCCACCACTTGCCCTACCTCATTCCCCAGGAGGAGGTCCAGTGTTGCACCCTCTCGAGTAGGTCCCTCTATATACTGATAAAGGAAGCCTTCTTGGACACATCTCACAAATTCCGCTCAGTCCAAGCCCCTTACACCATGGGTTGCCCAGTCAATGTGAGGGAAGTTAAAATCTCCCACTAATATTACCCCATTATGTTTATAACTAGCTGCAGTCTCTCTACATACCTGCTCCTCCAATTCGCAGAGACCATTTGGGGACCTATAATACAATCCCATCAGAGTGACACTCTCCTACTTTTTTCTAAGTTCTACCCATATGGCCTCACTGGATGATCCCCAAGAAATTCCTCTCCGAGGACTGTTGTTCTAACCTCTCATCAACCAGGCAACTCCCCCTCCTCTCTTACTGCACCCTTGACATGCCTGTAGCATCTGTATCCTAGAACACTGAGCTGCCATCTTTCTTTTATGGCTATGACATCCCAGTTCCCAGAGCCAATCCACACCGCAAGTTCATCCGATTTTCTTGTCAAGCCTCTTGCATCGAAAAAACAGTTTAAACCAATGGTCTTTCCTCTCCCTTTACTCTGCTTCTGTCTATCCAGACAGAAACACTGTCAATGACTACCATATTATCCCATGATTTCTCATCAGCCACTCTACTGCTCAGGGCCCACACCCCTTCCACTCCAGTTTAAACCCTCCTGAGTAGCGCTAGCAAATCTCCCAGCCAAGATATTGGTCCCCTTCCAGTTCAGGTGCAACCTGTCTCTCTTGTACAGGTCACTCCTACCTCAGAAAGGATCACAATGATCTAAGAACTTGAATTCCTACCTCCTACATCAGCTCCTCAGCCATTCATCTGAGTTACATTTTACTTCTACTCTCACTATCATATGGTACTGAGAGTAATCCAGAGATTACTACCCTTGAGGTCCTGCTATTTAGGTTCTCTTCTAACTCCCTATATTCACTATGCAGGACCTCATCCCTCTTTCTTCTTATGTTATTGGTACCATCATTCACTATAACCTGTGGCTGCTCACCCTCTCACCCAGCCACTCTGAGACATCTTTGACCCTGGCACCCAGGAGGCAACACAACATCCTGGCATCTCTTCTGCAAAGACAGAATCTCCTGTCTGACCTCCAGACTATCGAGTCTCCTATCACTATTGCTCAGCCAGACATTAACCTTCCCTGCTGAGCCTCAGTGCCACCGACCTGGCGACTGCTGCGGTGCCCAGAAAGGTCATCCCCCCACAGCAGCATTCAAAGGGGTTTACTTGGTGCTGGGGGGACTGTTCACAGGAGGACCCTGCTGTCTGTTTCTTCCCCTTACATCTCCTGGTGGTCACCCAACTATCTGCAGCCTGCACCTTGGGCATGACCACCTCACAAAAACTCTTGTCTATGATGCTCTCAGCACCCTGGATGATCCAAGTCCAGCTCCAGTTCCTTAATGCAGTCAGTCAGGAGCTGTACCTGGGCCCACATCCCACAGGTGTAGTCCTTAGGGACACGGAGTCTCTCTGATCATACCTTTGCCTGAACTGACATCCCAACTACACCCATTCTAAATAGTAAAGTCAAAAAGGACTTACCAGACCCCACCTGTTTTGTTCTTCTGCTCAGCCTCCTCTCACCAAAGCCTCACAAACCAAAGCCCTTATTCCTCAAACACTGCACTAGGAACTCAAACACTGCTATCCTGACAATGGCCACTCCGCTTTGCCTTATTTTCATTGGCTGTCTTCTTCACACATTAGTCAGTCAGATTGCTTTGCTCCGCCTCCTGCCTTGAAACCTGCAGGGTCAGTTCTCCTGTACGGCTCATTCAAATGTTCCCGCCACTGCTCCTGCCTAGAACGGAACAATTTTCCTGATGAACCGGGTAATGTTCTGCCATTATTAGACCGAACAATCCTTATACTTATCAGGATGAAATTCCATCGACCATGGTTCTGACCAGTTTACCAGCTGATGAATATCATTTTGTAGCCTCTGATTAGTCTTCACACTGTCAACAACACCATCAATTTTTGTGTCATTGTAAACTTACAAAAATATCTCCTACATTCACATCTGTTGTTAGTGTATATAACAAACAGCTGGGGTCCCAGCACAGATCCCTGTGGTACACCACTGGTCACAGGCTTCCAAACTCAAAGCAATCTCCACCATCAGTGTTTGTTTCCTATTACCAAGCCAATTTTGGATCTAGTTTGCCAACTTGCCTTGGATTCCATGGGCTCTAACCTTTTGGACCAGTCTTCCATGTGGGACCTTGTCAATGGACTTACTGAAGTCCGTGTAAACCATATCAACTGCACCATCCTCATCAATGTATTTAGTTACCTCCTAAAGAAACTGAATTAGGCAGACAAGATGTTGCTCACCACCAATCTGTGACGATCCTGATCAGTCTCTGCCCTTCCAAGCATCTGTCGGAATTTTTTTCAATGTTGCTGACAGTGAAATGTGTCTAAACCAGTTTGTCTAATTACCCCTGCTGCCCTAATTGAATAATTTGCTGTCTTCCAGTCATCTGGCACCTCAACTCTGTCTGGAAAAGACTTAAATATCTCAGCAATCTTCTCCTTTTCCTCCCATAGCAGCCAGAGGCAAAGGGGATTTATCCATCTTCATGCTGCTGCATGTAAGTTTTCCTGTGCATCTGTGCAGACATGTACTTATGCATATGACAATAAACTCCACTTTGTCTTTGACTTTTTAACCTAAGCGAGCTTTAGAATTTCAGTGTCACAACTGAAATCTCAAACAATAGATGAAAAGTATTAATTTAGGACCTCTCCCATATCTCTGGGCTCCATGCACAGATTACACCTTTGGTCCCTTCTTGCTCTTAACATTGTTATAAATGCTTTAGGATTTTCCTTAATCCTATCTGCTAATGATATTTTGTGACCCCTCTTTGCCTCCTAATTTTTGAAATACTCTGTACACAATCCTGAAGGGCCTCTATAACTGCCATGTGCTTCTGTATTTTTTAATCAAACCTTTGTTGTCCAGGTTTTCCTGGATGTGCTGTCTCTACCCTCCATCCTTCTGAACATATTGGCCCTGAACTCTTGTATATTACACTTTTGAAAGACTCTCACCTCCTGAAAGTAGATTTACCTGCAAATAGCTGCTGCCAGTCTGTTGTCAGATCCTGCTTAATCAGCCTTCCCTCATTTCAGACACTTAATTTCCAGACTATCCATCCCCTTCAGTACTATCACTGTCACTGTAATTACTATCCACAAAGTGCTCAGCCATTGATACTCCATCCACTTGCCCAGCCTCATTCCCTAGCAATAGATCAGGCATTCCTAGTGAGACCTTTTACGTATTGCACAAAACCTGTCCTGAATGCACTTTAAAAATTCTTCCTCTCTAATCCTTTCACACTAACGTGATCCCCATTAATACCGGGAAAGTTGAAATCCCTCACTAATACAACTCTATTCCTCTAAACCCCTATGTGCTTTGCCAATTTATCTGCCCCTCTTGTCTCCCTGCCAGTATATAATCCTGGCAAAGTGTTCCATCCCTTTTATTTCAAAGCTCTACCCACTTGGCCTCATTTGAAGAGCCTTCTAAGACATCCCCCCTCATGACTGCAGTGATGATCTTTTTGATAATGTAATGCCCCCTGCCATCATACCTGAAACTTCTGTACCCTGGGATGTCAAGTTGCCAGTTCTGCCCCTCTTTCAACCATGTCTCACTGATTGCAACAACATCTTATCACCATGGTAAACTGGTTTATTATTGTCACATGTACTGAGGTACAGTGAAAAACTTTGTTTTGCATGCCACCCATACAGATCATTACATTACAATAGTGGATTGAGGTAGTACAAGGGAAAACAATAACAGAATGCAGAATAAAGTGTTACAGTAACGGAGAAAGTGCAGTGCAGGCAGACAATAAGGTGCGAGGCCATGACGAGGCTGATTGTGAGGTCAGGAATCCATCTCATCGTACAAGGGGATCACTCAATAGTCTTATAACAGCAGGGTAGAAGCTGTCGAGCCTGGGGGTACATGCTTTCAGGCTGTAGTCGGGAGCAACAAACAATCTGCCAGTGAAGATGAAGCGGTGGGGCAGCAGAGTTGAAATCATGGAGGGCGTGTGAAGTGTCCCGGATGTAGGTGGGAAGGGACTGCACAAGGGGAGATGGGATGGAGTCGCAATATGAAATAAGTTTGGTGGAGCAAGAGCAGGCAGAAACCATGGGCCTGACAGGACAGTCCCATCTGTGGTAGTGAGGGTGTGGGGGTGGGGAATGGGAAGCAGTGAGGATATGGGGGTGGGGAATGGGAAGTAGTGAGGATGTGGGGGTGGGAATGGGAAGCAGTGAGGATGTGGGGGTGGGAATGGGAAGTAGTGAGGATATGGGGGTGGGAATGGGAAGCAGTGAGGATGTGGGGGTGGGGAATGGGAAGTAGTGAGGATGTGGGGGTGGGAATGGGAAGCAGTGAGGATGTGGGGGTGGGAATGGGAAGTAGTGAGGATGTGGGGGTGGGAATGGGAAGGAATAAAGTCAGTTTTTCTCTTATTCCACAGTTAGAACAGTGAGGAGGCAGTCAGGGCAGTGGTCTGCTGCTCTTGCAGGATGTGGGAAGTCAGGAAGAGCTTCAGCATCCCTGGTGACTACACCTGCGAGAAGTGCATCCGGCTGCAGCTCCTGACTGACCACATTAGGGAACTGGAGCTGGAGCTCAATAAATTCCGGATCATTCGGGAAACTGAGGAGCTGATAGACAGGAGTACAGGGAGGTACCTGGATTACGGGATGCAGGGAAGCTGGGTGACAGGAGAGGGAAAGGGGATAGGCCATCAGTGCAGGGTACCCCTGTGTCTGTTCCCCTCAATAACAAGTATATCATTCTGTATACTGTTGTAGGGGGAAACGACCTACCAGAGGAAAGCCACAGCGGCCAGGTCTCCAGCACTGAGTCTGGCTCTGTGGCTCAGAAGGGAAGGGGTAGGAAGAGGAGTGCAGTAGTGACAGGGGATTCATTAGTTGGGGAAACAGACAGGAGATTCTGTGGACAAGAACAAGACTCCCGGCTGGTATGTTGCCTCCCTGGTGCCAGGGTCACATATGTCTCGGATTGAGTCCACAGCATTCCTAAGAGGGATAGTGAGCAGCCAGAAGTTGTGGTTCACATCAGCACCAATGACATAGGCAGGAAGGGTGGAGGTCCTGCAAAGTGAGTTCAGGGAGTGAGATGCTAAGTGTACCCTCCAGGGTGGTGATCTCAGGGTTGCTACCTGTGCCACATGCTAGTGAGGCAAGAAATAGGAAGATAGTGCAGTTTAACATGTGGCTAAGCAGATGGTTCAGGGGGCAGAGCTTCAGATTTTTGGGTCATTGGGCTCTCTTCCAGGGCAGGTGGGACCTGTGCAAATGAGATGGTTTGCACCTGAACTGGATGGGGACAAATATGCTTGCAGGAAGGTTTGCTGGTGCTGCTCGGGAGTTTAAATTAGAGCTGCAGGGGATGGGAACCAGGGTGGCAGGGCATCAAGTGGAGTAGCTGTGGGGAAAGTAGATGTTAAGCCTACAAGCAAAGACAGAAATCGACTGGTTAATGAGCATGGTGGGACTAATGTGAGATGCGTCTATTTCAATGCGAGGAGTATTGTAGGTAAGGCAGATGAACTTAGAGCATGATAAGATAAGATATTTATTTATTAGTCACATGTACAACGAAACACACAGTAAAATGCATCTTTTTGCATTACTGAGAATGTGCTGGGGGCAGCCCGCAAGTGTCACAACTCTTCCGGCACCAACCTAGCACGCCTACAACTTCCTAACCCATACGTCTTTAGAACGTGGGAGGAAACTGGAGCACCCGGGGGAAACCCACGCAGACACAGGGAGAATGTACAAATTCCTTACAGGCAGCGGCAGGAATTGAACCTGGGTTGCTGGCGCTGTAATAGTGTTACGCTAACCTCTACACTACCGACTGGCTTGTGGAATTATGATGTTGTAGCCATTAGTGAAACTTGGTTGCAGGAGGGGCAGGACCCTAAGGTCCTAGAACGAGAGGACATAAGTTTCGGGTGAAAGGTAAAATATTTAAGGGGAATCTGAGGGGAAACTTCTTCACTCAGAGGGCTGTGTGAGTGTGGAACGACCTGCCAGCTGAAGTGGTAGATGTGGGTTCAATTGTAACATATAAGAGAAGTTTGGATAGGGACAGGATAGGAGGGGTTTGGAGGGATATGGTCGGGTGCAGGTGGATGGGACTAGGCAGAAGATCAGGTCAGCATGGACTAGATGGGCTGAAGGGCCTGTTTCCGTGCTGTTGTGCTCTATGACTCCATGTGGGGGTGGGGAATGGAAAGATGTGGCATGGGCAATAGGAAGGAGTGAGGGTGTGGGGGTGGGGAATGGGAAGCAGTGAGGGTGTTGGGGTGGGGAATGGGAAATCCTTTATTCCTTTTCCTCCCACAGATGCTGCTCAACTCGCTGAGTTGTTCCAGCAGGTTGTTTATTGCTTCAGTTTCTGAGGTGCTGATCAACATTCTCAGCCCACCTGCTGTAATAGTCAGGTTTCTTGCACTAAAATAGATGCAATTTAGAGTTCCAGTCCTGCCACGTTCCTTGTCATTAACTTGTCCGCTCTGCCTACTCGCGTGAAGCTCTTCCTCTGAACCTTGCCCCTGACTGCACATCCACTCTGTGCCCCACGTCAGCACCCTGACAAATCCTCCCTCTGGCAGGATATCCTGCTGCATTAGTGAGTCTATCATATTCACTGAAACGTAAACATGGCTGGCATTGGAAATGGCAGTGAGTGATTTATGAGATGAGCTATAAAGAGTTAATTATAGCAGCCAGTATCGGATCATTTGCTCGAGGAACAAATTGAATAACATAGCCCCAAAAATGGCATAGCAAATGGGAGCTCAGAATCTGAATGATTGATTTTGGTAAGTTTACCATCAACAGAAGTTTCTGCAGGTTTTGATTGTTCCACCTTTACTTGGATTTGATGTTAATCCTAATTATATTGATGAGGGCAGGGTGGTAGATGTCATCCACATGGACTTTGGAAAGGTCTTTGACAAGTTGACTGGTTGGGGAGATTTTCTCACATAGGATCCAGGGTGAGCTGGCCAATTGGGTACAAAATTAGCTTGGTGAAAGGAGTCAGAGGGTGGTAGTGGGGGGTTGTTTTTCAGGCCTGTGACCAGTGGAGTGCCACAGGGATCGGTGCTGGGTTGTTTGCCATCCAAATTAACGATTGGGATGAGAATGTAGCTGGAATGGTTAGTAAGTTTGCGAATGACAGAAGCAGTTTCAGAATCAGGTTTATTATCACTGACATATGTCATGAAATGTGTTGGTTTGTGGCAGCAGTACAGTGCAAGACATAAAGACATAAGAATTACTATAAGTTACAAAAATAAATATATAGTGCAAAAGAAGAATAATGAAGTAGTGTTAATGGGTTCATGGGCTGTTCAGAAATCTGATGGCTGAGGGGAAAAGCTGTTCATGAAATGTTGAGTGTGGGTCTTCAGGCTCGTGTACCTCCTCCTCGATGGTAATAACATGAAGAGGGCATGTCCTGGATGGTGAAGGTGCTTAATGATGGATGCTGCCTTCTTGAGGCACCGCCTCTTGAAGACACCCTCGATGGTGGGGAGGGTTGTGCTCATGATGGAGCTGGCTGAGTCTACAACCCTCTGCAGCCTCTTTCAATCCTGTGCATTGGACCTTTCTAACCAGGCTGTGATGCAACCAGTCAGAATGCTCTCCACCGTACATCTGTAGAAATTTGAAAGAGCCTTTGGTGACATACCAAATCTCCTTGAACTCCTAATGAAGTAGAGCCGCTGGCATGCCTTCTTCATGATTGCATCTATGTGTTGGGCCAGGATAGATCTTCTAAGACGTTGACACCCAGGAACTTGAAGTTGCACACCCTTTCCACCACTGACCCCTTAGTGAAGACTGGTGTGTGTTGTCCTGACTTCCCCTTCCTGAAGTCCACAATCAATTCCTTGGTCTTGCTGACGTTGAGTGCGAGGTTGTTGTTGCAACACCACTCAACCAGCCGATGTATCTCACTCCTGTACTCCTCTTCGTTGCCATCTGAGATTCTGCCAACAACAGTGGTGTCATCAGCGAATTTATAGATGGCATTTGAACTGTGCCTAGCCACACAGTTATGAGTGTAGAGAAAGTAGAGCAGTGGGCTAAGCACGTATCCTTGAGGTGCACTTCTGTTGATTGTCAGCGAGGAGGAGATGTTATTACCAACCCACACTGACTGTGGTCTACTGATAAGGAAGTCAAGGATCCAGTTGCAGAGGGAGGTACAGAAGCCCAGGTTTTGAAGCCTGTTGATTAGTACTGAGGGGATGATGGTGTTGAACACTGAGCTGTAATCAATAAACAGCAGCCTGACGTATGTTTTGCTGTTGTCTATGTGCTCCAAAGCAGAGTGGAGAGCCAGTGAGATTGCATCCGCTGTAGACCTGTTGTGCTGGTAGGCAAATTGCAGCGGGTCCAGGTCCTTGCTCAGGCAGGAGTTAATTCTAGCCATGACCAACCTCTCGAAGCACTTAATCACAGTAGCTGTGAGTGCTACTGGGTGGTAGTCATTGAGGCAGCTCACCCTGTTCTTCTTGGGCACCGGTATGATTGATGCCCTTTTGAAGCAGGTGGGAATCTCTGACTGCAGAAATGAGAGGTTGAAGATGTCCTTGAACACTCCAGCCAGTTGGTCCACCAAAATTGATGGTGTGGAGGACAGTGAAGAAGGTTATTTAAGATTACAATAGGATCTGGAGCAACTGGAAATGTGGGCTAGGATGGAATTTAACTTGGAGTGGCGGATGGAATTTAACAAATGTAAAGTGTTGGATTTTGGAAAGTTAAAGCAGGGCAGGACACATAGTAAATGGCAGGACTTTGGAGATTGTGTAGAACAGAGAGTCCGAGGGGGAAAAGAACATTTCGCTGAAAGTGGCGATGCCGGTGGAAAGGGTGGTGGAGAAGGTGTTTAGCACGGTTGCCGTCATCAGTCAGACCACTGAGTACAAGAGCTGGGATATCACAGTACATCTGTACAATATGATGGTGAGACTACACATGGAGCACTGTGTGCAGTTCTGGTCACTGAGCTATGGGAAGGGTGTCATTCAGCTAAAGGGTACAATGCAGATTCACAAGGACGGGACTGGGACTGGAAGATTTGAGTTATTAGGCTGGATAGGCTTGGGGCCTTTTTCCTGGAGTGTAGGACATCGAGGGATGACATAGAGGGATATAAAATCATGGGGGGCATAGATAAGGTGAATGGTCAGTGTCTTTCCCCCAGGGTAGGAGAATCTAAAACCAGAGGTCATGGGTTTAAGGCGAGAGGGCAAGGATTTAAAGGGGACCTGAGGGGCAAGTTTTTCCACACAGAGGGTGGTGGGTATGTGGAATGAACTGCCAGAGGAAGTGCTAGAGGCGGTTCCAATTATAATATTTTAATTTAGACAGCTACGTGGATAGGAAAGGTTTAGAGGGATATGGACCAAACCCGGGCAAATGGGACTGGCCCAGGTAGGCACTTTGGTCGGCATGGATGATGTGCTGTATAAGTCCATATCACTCAATTGATCTGACAACGTTGGAGACACAAGAGACTGCAGACGCTGGAAGCTGGAGCAACAAACAATCTGCTGGAGGAACTCAGCAGGTCCAGCAGCAACTCTGCGGAGAAAGGAATTGTTGACATTTCAGGTCAAAACTCCATATCATGTCCTGCTGCAGGGTTTTGACCTGAAGTAACGACAATTCCTTTTCCCCCACAGATGCTGCTTGACCCACTGAGTTCCCCCAGCAGATGACTTGTTGTTCTAATAACGTTTATCACCCTTTAATGTCAAAATTATAGTCATCTGATATTGAGATTTGAACCTAAAATTTGAGAATGTGGCATTCTGTCAATAATACTGTGAGCTTTTTGTATTTTCTTGCAGGAAACTGACGATATCACTGGAGATACAATCCTTTCAGAGAGGGAGGTTATTGAGGAAGATGATGATGATTTCCCTGAAAGAAGGGTTTGTAAACCAGTATCATTTCTGATAAGCAGTAACTGTTGTTTAATGTAATAGTCTTATCCAATGAATAATTTGAAATGTGTTGGGTACTGGCAATGATTGCATTGTTTAATGTACATGAATTTATTTGACATTGAATTACTAGTCGAATACAGTGCAAAGCCTTTTTAAAGTTATGCGCATCGCTTTCCAGACCAGTGAATGATGGACAAAGCATTCTTCTCATTAATCAGTGTTTTATAGTAAATAATTTAGGAATTCAAAATTTATTTAAGATAAATATTAACAATCAATGTGAAATACTGATGTCAGCAGCTTTACCTCTTCACCGTAATATAGTGGCTTATTTGTTATCTTAAAATTTCTTGATTTTCATAGAATCATAGAATAGTACAGCACAATACAGGCCCTTCGGGCCACAATGTTGTGCCGACCTTTAAACCTCACCTAAGACTATCTAACCCCTTCCTCCCACATGTCCCTCTATTTCAAATTCCTCCATATGCTTATCTAGCAATCTCTTGAATTTGCCCAATGTACCTGCCTCCACCACTGCCCCAGGCAGTGTATTCCATGCCCCAACTACTCTCTGGGTAAAAAAACATCCCCTGATATCTCCCTTGAACTTCCCACCCATCACTTTAAAGCCATGCCCTCTTGTATTGAGCATTGGTGCCCTGGGAAAGAGGCGCTGGCTGTCTACTCTATCTATTCCTCTTAATATTTTATATACCTCTATCATGTCTCCCCTCATCCTCCTTCGCTCCAAAGAGTAAAGCCCTAGCTCCCTTAGTCTCTCCTCATAATGCATACTCTCTAAACCAGGCAGCATCCTGGTAAATCTCCTCTGCACCCTCTCCAACACTTCCACGTCCTTCCTATAATGAGGTGACCAGAACTGGACACATTTTAAGCAATCATTCTCTGAAAACGGAGCTTATCCAAAATTTACTGCCTATATCAGAACATGTTTAAGTTTCATTTACCCTGCGCTCAGTGACCTACTGACAACCTGTACACATCTTGACTTTTAAAGGTTTAGCATTATTTTCATATCTTTCCATGGTCTCACCCTTCCTTTTCTCTTTAATATCCCCCAAGATTGTCATGCCCTTCCATTTCTGACCAAATGCAATCTCTGTAGCTCCACCTTTGAATCACAGAATCACACAGCACAGCAGCAGACCTCTCAGCCAACCTCGTCCCTGCCAACCTCATCCCTGCCAACCATGATGCCTATCTACGCTGATCCCATTTGCCCACATTAGGCCCTTATTCCTCTCGGCCTTTCCTATCTAAGTACCTGTCCAAAGGCCTTTTAAGCATTGTAATTGTGTCTACCAGATCCTTCGGCAGCTCATTCCAGATATTCATCACCCTCAATGTGAGATAAAATTCACCCTTCAAATTGCCTTTAAATTTCTCCTCTCTCACCTTAAACCTGTGCACTCTAGTTCTAGGGTCCCCTGTCCTGAGAAAAAAGATTCTGACTCTCTACCTTCATAATTTTATGAACCTCCATAAAGTCACTCCTCCTGCGTTCTACTGAGAATTAACTCAGTGTATCCAGTATCTCCTCATAACTTGAGTCCTCCATTCTCGGCACATTCTGGTGAGTCACATCTGCACTCTATTGCTATCACATCCGACTATCACATGGCAACCAGAAATGTACACAGTGCTTCAACTGCAGTCAAAACAATGTTTTACACAGCTAGCCAGTTCTTCAGCTGCCTGGACTGTTGGCTCTGAAACTTAGTCTCTCTGGTTCTGTCATTCTTTCGGACACTTTGTAAAACCAATCTCTTTTCCTCTTGTGTGATTTGGTATGTACTTTGTTTGCTAACATTGCAGCGAAGCACCTCTGGTCCTCTGCTTGATTAAATATTCTGGGCAAATGTACACTGTTGTTATTGTTGAGATGTTCCAGAGAGTTTACTGAAATTCAGATACATGTACACAAGGAAGCTTTTAGTTCTTTCCCTAAGTTTGTCAAACAGTCATCGAGACATGCAGTCATACAGCACAGAAACAGGCCAATTCGGCCCACCGTTTTCCATGCCGACCATGATGCCGATCTATCCTAATCCAATTTGCCCGTATTAGTCCCATATCACTCTACACATTTCCTTTCCAAGTACCTGTCCAAATGCAGGCTAAATATTGTAACTGTAGATAGTGCTGAGATATCTGATTCTGGGCAATTCTGTCTATTGTCTGCTTTAGTGTATTTCTCATTCTCAACCGAAGACAGGGAAAATTTAGCAATTCTTGCCTTCAATCACAATTCATTGAACTAACAGAACATTCATACTTGTAAATGTTTGAAGAGGACAGTATCACATTAAAGTGATACTTGTGTAAAGCTGGAGAAGAAATTGAAGAAGCCCTTGCAGAGATGTTGTGCTTCATCTCAGGCCACAGGTGAGGTGCCGGAGGACTGGAGAGTGACTAATGTGGTATCATTGTTTAAAAAGGGAAGCAAAATCAAGCCAGGAAACTACAGGCCAGTGAGTCTGACATCGGTGGTGGGTAAATTGCTGGAGAGGATCCTGAGGGACAGGATCTACCAACATTTGGAGAGACAAGGTCTGATTCGGGACAATCACCTCAGCTTTGTATGTGGGAAGTCGTGTCTGACAAATCTCTTGTAGTTCTTCAAGGAGGTAACCAAGAGGGTAGATGAGGGCAGGGCAGTGGAGGTTGTCTATATGGAACATAGCAAGAACTTTGACAAGGTCCCTCATTGGCAGGCTAGTCTGGAAGGTTAGATCTCATGGAATCCGGGGGGATTGGATTCATAATTGGCTCAGTGGTAGGAAGTAGAGGGTGATGATTGAGGGGTTTTATCGGACTGAAGGCCTGTGTCTAGTGGTGTGCCACAGGGGTCAGTGCTGGGACCTTTGTTGTTTGTAATTTATATAAACAATTCGGATATAAATGTACAAGGCATGGTGAGTAAGTTTGCGGATGATACTAAAATAGGTGGTGTTGTAGGCAGTGTAGAAGGTTATGAAAAATTACAGGGGATCTTGATCAGCTTGCTATGTGGGCTGATTGGCAATGGCTTTCAATCCAGATAAATGTGAGGAATTGCATTTTGGGAGGTCAAACCAGGGTAGGAATTATACAGTGAATGCTAGGGCCCTGGGGAGTGTTATGGAACAGAGGGACAGAGGAGCGCAGGTGAAAGAGGCCTTACAGGTAGATAGGGTGGTAATGAAGGCAGTTGGCAATGGCCTTCATCAGTCAGGGCATTGAGTATAGGAGTTGGGAAATTAGGTTGCCATTATATAAAACGTTAGTGAGGTGGCACTTGGAGTATTGTGCACAGTTTTGGTCACCCTGTTATTAAACTAGAAAGAGTGCAGAAAGGATTTATCAGGATGTTGCCCTGACTTGGGGGCCTGTGTTACAAGGAGAGGTTGCCTAGACTAGGACTTTATTCCCTAGAACACAGGAGATTGAGGGGTGACCTGATGAGGGTACATAAGAACATGAGGGGCATAGACAGGATGAAAGCACATAGTCTTTTTCTGAGGGAGGGGATGCTAAAAACAAGAGGGTATCTGTTTAAGACCAGAGGTGAGAGGTTTAAAAGGAACATCAGGGGCAGCTTCTTCATGCGAAGGGTGGTGCATGTTTGGAATGAGCTGTCAGAAACAGTGGTTGACGTAGGCATACTAGCAACATTTAAAAGCCATCTAGATAAATCCATGGAGAGGTTTAGAGGGCTATGGGCCAAACACAGGCAGATGGGACTAGCTTGCTTTGCAACTCAGTTGGCATGGACGGGTTGGGCTGAAGGGCCTGTTTCCATGCTGTGTGACTCTATGACTCTAAGTAATAAAGTTGTTGAATTGGTTCCAATATCTAGTTTTGCACAAATATAAACCACTTCTGGGTGAAACAGTGGGGAGGTGTAATACCATTGAAACTCTTTTCCAGCAATTGCCACTCTGTTTTCCTACCACTTTCCTCTCTGCCTTAGATGTTTTGCTGAGTTAGAAGTACTGCATAGCGCAAATTGTTTGTGACGGGAAGTTTTTTCATGGACTGGGACCAACATTTATTGCACATCAGTAATTGCCTCTGAGAAGCTGGTGATGAGTCCAAGGCGGTGCTGCCACCTTGAACTCTGCAGTTCACACATTCAAGGTGCTCCCATTGATGGAAGCAATCAGAAAGTGGTGGAGGGGGATTGTTTTCAAAGTGGAGGCCTGTGACCGGTGGTGTGCCGCAGGAACCGGTGCTGCTTCTCCTGTTTGTCCCATATATTAATGATTCGGATGGGAATGTAGACGGCATAATTTGTTAATTTGTGGATGACACCAACATGGGTGGTGCAGTGGACAGTAAAGAAGGACGTCTAAGGTTACAACAGGATCTGGATCAACAGGTAGTATTTAACTCAGACAAGTGTGAAGTGATGTATTTTGGAAAGTTAACCCAGGGCAGTGATTGACAGGTCCCTGGAGAGTGTTGTAGGTGGAGAGACCAAGGTCTACAAATAAATAGTTCCCTAAAAATGGTAACGCAGGTAGACAAGGTGGTGGAAAAGCCGTTTGGTAAGCAGGCCTTCGTTAGACAGGGCACTGAGGACAAGAGTTGGGACGTCACATTACAGCTGTACAAATTGTTGGTGAGACCACTTCTGGAATATTGTGTGCAGTTCTGGTCACCGTACTATAGGAAGGACATAATTAAGTTGGGTAAGGAATGCAGTACAAGGACATTGCCGAGACTGGAGGGCTTGAGTTAAAAGGAGAGACTGGTAGGCTGGGACTGTTTTCCTTGGAGTGAAGGAGGCTGAGGGGTGACCTTATAGGGTAATGTTATGAGGGTCATCGATGAGGTGAGTGGACAGATATTTTCCCAGGGTAGGGGTGTCTAAAACTTTGAGGGCATAGGCCTAAGGTGAGAGGGGAAAGACTTAAAGGGGCAAGTCTTTCACAGGGAGAGTGGTGGGTAAATGGAATGAGCTGCTATCTGAAGTGGTAGAGACCAGTACAATTACAACACCTGAAAGACATTGAGACAGGTTCATGGATAGGAAGGGTTTAGAGGGATATGGGTTCAATGCAGGCAAATACAACTAGCTCAGCAAGGCACCTTGTTTATAGGATTATATGCTTGGCATGGACAAGTTGGGCCAAAGGGCCTGTTTCTGTGCAGTGTAGTGTACGTGCATTGTGCTAATGGCTAGACTGTCAGGATAAATACCCAGCAAAGATGACGGAATGACTGATGATATCTCTAAGTCAGGATGGTGTGTGATTTGGGAGTGAACTTGGTGGTGCTCCCATGCATTTGCTGCTTTTGTTTTTCCAAATGGATTTTTGGATTGGGAGGTGGTATTGAAGAAGCTGTAAGTGTTGTTGGAGCTGCAAACAGAGGCAAGTAGAGAGTTTTCCATTGTCTGTAACTTGTGCTTTTTGTAAAGTAGAATGGCTCTGGGAAGATAGATAGTGAGTCACTTGCTATAAGCCTCCAATTTGCTTTTGTAGCCAAATTATCTGCCACTCCAGATAATTTTTCTGATTTATGGTGAGGCCCTAGAATTTAGTTGGTAAGATTTGCTGCAATGGTAATACTGATGAATTCATATAGAATTTCTCTTGTTCTACCTGTCATTGCATCTCCAACAGGATCGGGCAGGGGCTTGTGTGGAACAATAATTATTTTCTCAACCCTAACTATTGCCCCAGGCCTGCCTCATAGGGGCAGGTTGTTTCGCTATTTCATTCATCGTGAGTCAAGCTGAATATTGTACAGTCATTAGAGAAGGATTAGTACTTGGAAAAGTCAGTATAAAATCATCAAAAGTTTACGACACAGAAAGAGGACATTTGGCCTATCATGTCCAAGCCAACTGAGAAGGAGCTCTCCAGCCTCATGCCCCCTTCCAAGACTTGGTCTGCAACCCTGCAGGTCACAGATCTTCAGCCACACATCCAAGTACCGTTTCAGTGAGATGAAGGGTTTGGTCTCTGCCACACTTTCAGACCCCCACTATTCTTTTAGTTCGGTGGAACGAAAGATGTATATGTAAAAATCCAAGAGTCTGTTAGAGCATGGGAAAAGTGAGTCTTTAGTGCAGGATGGATGAGATAAACTATCTTTTTGTATGTATATTAGGAACCAGAGGTGAGATAAGAAAACGGTAGGTCCACTGATGGACAATGGAGGGGATTTATACCTGGAGCCTGAGGAAGTGGGCGAGGTCCTTAGTGAGTAATTCACCAAGGGGAGGGACCTGGATAATAGTTAGATCAGTGAGATATGTTGACATTCAAGGGCATGTTGATAGCAAGAAGAAAGAGGTATTATGTGTATTGACAAACACGAAGGTGGATAAGTCGCCAGGACCTGATGGAATCTATCCCAGGATAATGAGGGAGGCAACAGAGAATATCCAGGAAGCCTTGACCAAGATCTTTGTTTCCTCTTTAGCCACAGGGCAAGGTCCCAGAGGATTGGAGGATGACTAATTATGTTCCATTGTTTAAAAAGGGTCAGTAAATTCACAGTTAATTTGTGGTGTTGTGGACAGTGTAGAAGGTCGCCAAAGGATAGAGAAAGACATCGATCAGTTGCAGATGTGGGCGAAGAAATGGCAGATGGAACTTAATCTGGCCAAATGTGAGGTGTTGCACTTTGGGAGATCAAATGTACAGGGACAGTACACTGTGATGACAAGACCCTTCACAGTGTTGACGTACAGAGGGATCTTGGAGACCAAGTCCATATCTCCCTGCACAGGTTGATAGGGTGGTAATGAAGGTGTATGGCATGCTTGCCTTTATTAGTTGAAACACTGAATTAAAGAGTCGGGAAGTTATGTTGCAGTTTATAAAACTCCATTTAGGTAGCATCTAGAGTATTGCATTCAATTCTGGTCACCTTATTACAGGAAGGATGTTGAGGCTTTGGAGAGGGTGCAGAGGTTTACCAGGATACTGCCTGGATTAGAGGGCATGTGCTATAAGGAGAAGTTAGACAAACTTGCATTGTTTTCTCTGGAGCAGCGGATAGAAGTTTATAAGATTATTGGTATTGGTTTATTACTGTCACTTGTACCGAGCTACAGTGAAAAACTTGTCTTGCATACCGTTCATCCAGATCAAGTCATTACACAGTGCATTGCAGTAGTACAGGGTAAAAACAATAACAGAATACAGAGTAAAGTGTCACAGCTACAGGGAAGTGCATTGCAGTAAGGTGCTAGGTCAAACAAGGTAGATTGTGAGGTCAGGAGTCCATTCAATAGTTTTATTACTGTGGGATAGAAGCTGTCCTTGAGCCTGGTGGTATGTGCCCTCAGGCTAGATAGACAACTGGTATCTTTCTCTCAGGGTTGAAATATCTAATATTAGAGGGCATGTATTTAAGGTAGGGGGGGTAAATTCAAAGGAGGTGTGTAGTGCAAGTTTTTTTAAGCAGGAAGTGGTGGGTGCCTGGAATATGCTGCCAGGGGTGGTGGTGGAGGCAGATACGATAGAGGGGTTTAAGTGGCTCTTAGATAGACACATGAATGTGCAGGGAATGGAGGGATAGGGATGTTGTGCAGGTCAAAGGGATTACTTTAGTTAAGCATTTAATTACTAGTTTAATTAGTTCAGCACAACATCATGCCTAATTCACATCCTGAACCTATGCTGTACTGTTCTATGTTCTCAGGGCAATATGGACTAACCAGAAAATTATAGGTCAGTAAGCCTTTCATCAGTGGTTGGGAAATTATTACAAAAGATTCTTAGAGACAGAATTTTCTCAATTTTGGAAAAGCATGGACATATTAGGGACAGTCGGCACAACTTTGAGAGGGGAGGTCATGTCTGATAAATTTGATTGTGTTCTGAGGAAGTGATGAAGATGATTGACAAGAGTTGAGCAGTAGGAGTTCAGTGGGAGAACACTTAGGAAAGAGTGATCACAATTCCTTAAGGTTTAAGATGGCTATAGATAAGGATATATATGGACTTTGTGGGAGAGTGTTAAATTGGGGCAGGGCAAAATACAGGAGTATTAGGCAGGAACTAGGGAGAGCTAATTGGGCAAGTCCACATCTGTGGAGGGTGTTTAAAGATCAACTGCACAGAGTACAGTACAGGTATGTTCCAGTAAAAAGGGATGGCAAGGTAAGGAAACCTTGGATATCAAGAGAGGTGGTGAATTTAGTCAAGAAGAAAGACGAAGCATGTGCAAGGTTTAGGAAGCTAAAATCAAACCGAGCCCTTTATGATTACAAAGAAGCTAGAAAATAACTCAAGAAGGGAATTAGGAGAGCCAGGAGGGGCCATGAAAAGTCCTTGGCAAGTAGGATTAAAGACAATCCTCAGGCATTCTATACATACATCAAGAGGATAACTAGGAAGAGGGTAGGACCACTCAAGGATAAAGGAGGGAACATGTGCTTGGAGGTGGAAGATGTGGGCGAGGTCCTAAATGAGTACTTTGCATTGGTATTTACCAACGAGAAGGATGTGGAGCATAGGGAGATCAGTGTGGGGCATGTTAATATTCTAGGGCATTTTCAGATAATGGAGGTAGTGTTAGGTGTCTTGAAAAATGTTAAGATGGATAAGTCCCCATGGTCTGATGGGATATACCCCAGGTTATTGAGAAAGGCAGGAGATGTAATTGCTGGGGCCTTGACCTTTGTGTCCTCTCTAGCCACAGGTGAGGTCCTGGAGGACCAGCAAGCTAATGTTGTTCCATTGTTCAAGAAGGGCAAAAGAGATAATCTGGATACTATAGACCTGTGAGTCTCACATCAGTGATAGGAAAGCTACTGGAGAAGATTCTTAAGGATAGGGCTTATGAGCATTTGGAAAAGCATGGCCTAATTAGGGACAGTCAGGATGGCTTTGTGTGGGGCAAGTCATGTCTTACTAACTTTACTGAGTTTTTCGAGGAGGTGACAGAAGTGATTGTTGAAGATAGAGGAGTGGATGTTGTCTATATGGATTTGGGAGGCTCACCCAGAAGATTAAGATGCATGGGATCCATGTGACTTGGCCATTTGGATTCAGAATTGGCTTCCCATAGAAGACAGAGGATAGTGGTCAATGGGACATATTCTGGTGACTAGTGGTGTTCCGCAGGGATCCATACTGGGATCTTTGCTGCTTGTGATGTATATAAGTGACCTGGATGAAAATGTACTTGGGTGGGTTTGTAAGTTTACACGTGATACAAAGATTGGTGGTGTTGTGGATAAGTGTAGAAGATTGCCAAAGGATACAGCAGGCTACCTATCAATCCGTTGCAGACGTCGATGGAGAAATGGCAGATGGAGTTTGCTCCAGGCAAATGTGAGGTGTTGCACTTCGGGAGATCAAATGTAAGGGGACAGTACACTGTTAATGGCAAGACCCTTAACAGTGTTGATGTCCAGAGGGATTTTGGGGTCCAAGTCCATAGCTCCCATAAAGCAGCTGCACAAGTTGATGGGGTGGTAAAGAAGGCATATGACCTGCTTGCCTTTGTTGGTCGAGGCATTGACTTCAAGAGTTGGGAAGTTGCGTTGCAGCTTTATAAAACTCTAGTTAGGCCGCATCTGGAGTATTGCGTTCAATTCTGGTCGCCCCATTACAGGAAGGATTACCATGCAACAGAGGTTTACCATGATGCTGCCTGGATTAGAGGTTCGACAGGTTGGACAAACTTGGGTTGTTTTCTCTGGAGCGGCAGAGGCTGAGAGGACACCTGATAGAAGCTTATAAGATTATGAGGGGCATAGACAGAGTAAACAGCCGGCATCTTTTTTCCCAGGGTCAAAATGTCTAATACTAGAGGGCATGCATTTAAGGTGAGTGGGGTAAGTTCAAAGGGAATGTGCAGGCAAGTTTTCTCTTTACACAGAGAGTGGTGGGTGCCTTGAATGTGCTGCCAGAGGTGGTGGTGGAGGCAATTAAGAGGCTCTCAGATAGACACATGAATGTGCAGGGAATGGAGGGATGTGGACATTGTGTAGGCAGAAGGGATTAATTTAGTTAGGCGTTTAATTACTAGTTTAATTGGTTTGGCACAACATTGTGGGCCAAAGGGCCTGTCCCTGTGCTATACTGTTCTATGTTCTGTATGGGATCCAAGGTGAGCTGGCCAATTGGATACAAAATTGGCTTTGTGGTACGAAGGAAAGGTTGGTAGTGGAGGGTTGTTTTTCAGATTGGAGCCTGTGGCCAGTGGTGTGTTGGGGAGATTGGTGCTAGGTCCACTGTTGTTTGTCATATAAACAAATTGGATGGGAACGTAAGTGTCATGATTGGTAAGTTTGCAGATGACAATCAAAATTGTTGGTATAGTGGAGAGTGAAAAAGGTTGTTTAAGGTTACAGAGGGATATTGATCAACTGGGAAGTTGAAAAGGAATGGCAAGTTGAATTTAACTCAGAAAACTGCAAACTAATGTATTTTGGGGAGTTAACCCAAGCTAGGACTTACACAGTGAATGTCAGGGCCCTGGAGAGTGCTGTCGAAGAGAGAGACCTGAAAGTGGCAACAAAAGGAGTCAGGCTGTGTAAGGCGGCATGTGGCACACTTGCCTCTATCAGTTAGGGCATTGAGTTTGAAGGAGATTGGATAGACTGGGGCTGTTTCTGCTGGAGTGAAGTAAATCTTGATTCACAGTGTATTTGTTCAGGACTAGGACTATATTTAAGATCCTACTTAAATTAATAAAAGGGGAAATTGTGGATTCTGCAATATCAGACCTCTGCCACAATGAACTAGATTGCTCAAACTGCTCCCAAGATCCCTGTCTTCCATCTCAATCACTCGCATCTTGGCCAGAACTGAGATCTTTGGCCTTTATCTCCCTTCTTCCTGGGTCCCTATCTGCCCTCTCAGTCATTCCCGTCTTTCTACCTTCCCAGCCAATTGCAGACATTTTCCTGCATTTTCCCTGTGAACCAAACCAAACATGGCCCTGGATTGGAACCATCAACTGCAGTGCACAAAGACTCATGTAATGAAAAGCAAACAATTGTTACAGGAAGAAAATACTTCACCAACATAATTTGAATATTTTAAAACAGTATAAAAAGTATTTCTTTGGTTTAAGCTATCCCCAACCTCACCAGAAGTGAATATGCCCACTAACATTGCAAAATCGCTGTAAACAGTAAAGGTAATTACTACTTTTCGACAATGTTGACCATCTTGTCCACAACTCAGCTGCAATTATTTTTGAAAGTTCATCCCATAATTTAAATTGGGCCTTTGCTGATCCTAATTTTCTAATGGTAGGACTTTACTGGGGCAGGGCACTTCAAGCACATCAAGCATATGAGAGGCGAGGTGTTGCATTTTGGGAAGTTAAGCCAGGCCAGCAGTTACACAGTAAATGGCTGGGCCCTGGAGAGTGTTGTAGAACAGAGAGAACTAGAGGTACAAGTACAGAAACCCCTGAAAATGGTGACACAGGTCGGCAAGGCAGTGAAGAAGGCCTATGGCAAGCTTGCCTTTGTCAGACAGGGCACTGAGTACCAGAGTTGGAACGTCATGTTCCAGATGTACAAGACTTTGGTGAGACACAAGAAACTACAGATGGTGGAATCTAGAGCAACGCACAAAAAGCTGGAGGAACTCAATGAGTCAGGCAGCATCTGTGGAGGGTAAAGGACAGTCGACTTTTCAGGTTGAGACCCTTCATCTGGACTGAAAGATAGAGGGGACATAGTTGGTTTCGAGGGGTGAATGGAAGGGGTGGAGCAAGAGCTGGCAAGTGGTGGGTGGATCCAGGTGAGGGGGGTGATAGGCAGAAGGGGGAGGCAGAAGCTGGGAGGTGGTAGGTGGAGGTGACAAAGGGTTGAAGACGATGGAATGTGATAGGCGAGGAAGGTGGAGCGTGGAATAGGGGAAGGGAGGTGGGGAGGGGAGCCAGTGGGAGGAGTGTGTGGGTGATGGGCAGGTGGAGAGGGTGGGGAAGGGGCAAGAGACAGTGATGGTATTGGTGTTGGTTTATTATTGTCACTCGTACCGAGGTGCAGTGAAAAGCTTGTCTTACCGATCGTACAGGTCAATTCATTACACGGTGCAGTTACATTCAGTTTGTACAGAGTGTCTTGACGTAGTACAGGTATGGGGGCTGGATGGTTCAGGAGAGTAGGGACAGGGGCAGTTTACCAGCAGCTGGAGAATTCAGTGTTCATGCCGTAGGGTTGTAGACTGCCCAGGTGGAATAAGTTTGTGTTTAGCTTCCACTCGGCAGGAGAGGAGGCCGAGGTCAGACATGTCGATGTGGGAATTGGAAGGGGAATTAAAACGGCTGGCCACTGGGAGAGCCAGACAGCCATGACAGACAGAGCGAAGGTGCTCGGTGAAGCGGTCGCCCAGTCTGCGTCCGGTCTCACCGCTGTCGGGGAGGTCACATCGGGAGCATCAGGTGCGATAAATAACACCGGAGGATATGCATGTGAAAGGCTGTCTCACCTGGAACGACTGATGAGGGAGGTGTCGGGACAGGTGTTGCACCTCTTGTGGTTACTGGGGAGGGAAAGGGGTGGGGAGGGATGAGCAGATCAGGGAGTCACAGAGGGTGTGATCCCTGTGGAAAGTGGTAGGGGGGTGGGGAGGGGAAGATGTGGTTGGAGGTGGGATCCCATTGTAGATGGTGGAAGTTGCAAAGAATGATATGCTGGTGGGGTGGTAGGTGAGGACCAGGGAACTCCATCCCTGTTCTTGTGGGGAGAAGGAGTAAGAGCTGACTTGTGGGGTAAAGAGGAGATGCAGGTGAGGGCTCCATCAATAGCAGTGAGGCTGCACTTAGACGTGTACAATGGTCTCCGTACTATAGGAAGGATATGATTAAGTTGGAGAGACTACACAAAAGATTCATGAGGATGTTGCCAGGACTGGAGGGCTTAAGTTATAAGGAGAGACCGGATAAACTGAGACTGTTTTCCCTTGAGCGAAGGAAGTGGAGGGGGTGACTTTATAGAAGGTTCTACGATCATGAGGGACATAGATACAGTCACAGTCTTTTTCCCCAGGGTAGAGGAGTCTAAAACTAGAGGAGAAAGGTTTAAGGTGAGAGGATAGCTTTAAAGGGGACCTGAGGAGCGTGTTTTTCACACAGAGGATGGTGGATGTATGGAACAAGCTGCCTGAAGAAGTGGTAGAGGCAGGTACATAGAAAGGAAAGGTTTGGAGGGATATGAGCCAAATGCAGGCACATGCAAGTAGCTCAGGTAGGCACCTTGGTCGGTAAGGACAAGTTGGGCTGAAGGGCCTGTTTCTGGACTGTAGAACTCTAAAACAAGTAAGTTTTTCTTCTCCTGGGTGTGATCAACATACTTGGCATTGTCGGAATGACAGTCAGTCCTTGCTTTTGTCTGTCACTACACATTGTTTAGCGGGAATCATTTTTGATGTTTTTGCCATTTGGCTCCACGATATGTACTCACTGCTTCTGAACACTTTGTTTAATCAGAAGTAACATTCAATGCTTGTAAATTAAAAGACAAACTGAGCTCAGAAAGATCATTGCAGTTTATATAAACTAGTGGCAAGAATGCTTTGGAAAGAGAGAATTGCACCATTGCAGGTGCAATTGGTTTAACAATTTTCATCTTTTCAACGTAGGACCTACCATAATAATTTAGTTTAACAAAGAGGCTTTGAAAACATGTCCATTGTTTTGGGCACCATTTATTTAATTATACTTTCCAGTAAAATTGAACTATCGTAAATGCTTTCATAATTTAAAACTTAACATGAAACCTACTCTGTTATATATTGTCCTAAAGATAGCTTTGATTGTACAAAGAGCAACTAGAAGAAAATTATGACCAAATCAAGAAAATTCTATCATAAGAACTTTGTCTCCTTTGAAAAAACATTAAATTTCCATTTCCAACAGAAATGTTTTACTTGGGGAACGTGTGATATCTGTATGATCAATAGCAATTGCTTTACTATGATTCCAAAGCTTACTTAGTGAGATTTCAACGATTGGCGTTCTCTTGTTCTGTTATGTGCAATTTTAGAGTCACAGTGTTTTGTAGCACCTTCAGCCCAACTCATCCATGCAGTTAGTGTAACGCTTTACAGCGCCAGCGATCCGGCTTCAATTCCGGCCACTGTTTGTAAGGAGTTTGTACGTTCTCCCCATGGTTTTCCTCCGGGTGCTCCAGTTTCTTCCCACATTCCAAAGATGTACGGGTTAGGAAGTTTTGGGCATGCTATGTTGGTGCCAGAAGCGTGGCGACACTTGCGGGCTGCCCCCAGAACACTCTATGCAAAAGATGCATTTCACTGTGTGTTTCGATGTACATGTGACTAATCTTATCTTATCTGAACCATTTACCTGCATTAGGACCATTCCATGTACTCCTTTTCTATCCAGGTACCTGTCCAAGTGCCTTTAAACATAATTTATTTCTGTCTCTACCACCTCCTCTGGCATTTCATTCCATGTAACCACCACCCTCTATGTGAAAAACTTGCCTCTCAGATCTCCTTTAAATTTTTCCTCTCACCTTAAGCCTTTGCACTCTAGTTCCAGATTCCTCTGCCCCGGGAAAAAGACTATATATGCCCCTTATAATCTTCTACACCTCATAAAGTTGCCCTTCAGCCTCCTAAGTTCCAGTGAGACCCAGCCAATCTAATCTGTCATTATAACTAGAGCCTTCCATTCCAAGCAACATCCTGGTGAATCTCTTCTGCACTCCCTCTATTGCCACTTCATCCTTCCTGTGGTGTGGTGACCAGAGCTGTACATATACTCCAGGTGTGGTCAAACCATGTACAGCTGCAACATGACATTTATTATTTTATAAACGATTGTATGTGTTTTTTTAATTATCCATTGATGGGATGTGGGTGTCAATGTTTATTATCTCTCCCTAATTGGCCCTGAGAAAGAGCTGCCTTCTTGAACTTCTGTTCACCTTCAGGTGCAGTCAGGCAGGGGCACTTGTAGGATTTAGACCCAGTAAAACTGAAAGAATAGTTGGTAGATTTCTAGGTCAGGATTGTATGTGACTTACATTTCCATTTCTATACCTCAAGGGAAGAAGTGGCACTTTGTGAAAATCCATATATGTAACAATTTCACGTCAATCATAGTCCATCATACAGCAGTGTATAGTTTCAATTTTACATTACAGCAAAAGTTTTACTGTCCATGAACAATGGGGAGTGGGGGTGTGCTGGTTAGTCAAATATGCCAGTGTTCCAGATTATGCCAGACTGCAGTGAATCAGAATCAGGTTTACTATCACTGACATATGTCGTGAAATGTGTTGTTTAATAAATAGTAAATAATGAGTCAAAAATATAAATAAATAGTGCAAAAGAGGAATAACGAGGTAGTGTTCATGGGTTCATGGACTGTTCAGAAATCTGATGGCGGAGGGGAAAAAGCTGTTCCTGAAACATTGAGAGTGGGTCTTCAGGCTCCTGTACCTCCTCCCCAATGGTACATGTCCTGAGTGGTGAGGGTCCTTAATGATGGATGCCGTCTTCTTGAGGCACCACCTCTTGAAGATGTCCTTGATGGCACAGAGGGTTGTGCCTGTGATGGAGCTGGCTGAGTCTACAACCCTCTGCAGCCTCTTTCGATCTTGTACATTGGAACCTCCATACCAGGCGGTGATGTAGCCAGTCAGAATGCTCTCCACTGTACATCTGTAGAAATTTGCAAGGGTCTTTGGTGACATTCAAATCTCCTCAAACTCCTAATGAAGTCGAGCTGCTGGTGTGCCTTCTTTGTGATTGCATCAATGTGTTGGGCCCAAGATAGATCCTCTGAGATGTTGATGCCCAGGAACTTGAAGCTGCTCACCCTTTCCACCGTTGACTGGTGTGTGTTCTCCCGACTTCCCCTTCCTTCAGTCCATAATCAACTCCTTAGTCTTACTGACATTCAGTACGAGATTGTTGTTGTGACCCCACTCAACCAGCCAACCTATCTCACTCCAGTACACCTTCTCATCACCATCTGATACTCTGCATCATCGGCGAATTTAAAGATGGTGCCTCGAGCTGTGCCTAGCCACACAGTCATGGGTGTAGAGAGGGTAGAGCAGTGGGCTAAGCACACATCCTTGAGGTGCACCTGTGTTGATTGTCATCGAGGAGGACGTTACTACTGATCTGCACTGACATTGCCTCCCGATTAGGAAGTCAAGGATCCAGTTACAGAGGGAGGTACAGAGGCCCAGGTTTTGAAGCTTGTTGATTAGTAGTGAAGGGATGATGGTGCTGAACGCCAAGCTGTAATCACAGCAGTTAGCCATCATACCATACAATAAAAGTACAGGCTTGGATTGCTTTCCCTGGAGCATTAGAGACTGAAGGGAGACCTGATGGAAGGAAATACAATTGGGTAGCGAGTCAGAGTCATTTTCCTGGGGTGGAAATGTCAAATATTAGAGGGTCAAGGTTGAAGGTAGAGACAGATGGAAAGTTTAAAGGAGATGTGTGAGGCATTTTTTTTACACTGTAAGTGGTAGGTGCCTGAAATGGGCTGCCAGAGATGATAGTGGAAGCAGATAGGACAGCAACATTTAAGAGGTATTTAGACAGACACGAACAGGCAGGGAATGGAGTGGATGGGATTAGTTTAATTTGGCATGAGACGTTGTGGCCAGAAGGGCTTGTTCCTGTGCTGTTCTATGTTCTATATAGTAACCAAACCTCCACAGTATTGTAATGAATAGTATCAGAAATCACAAAAGACTGACAATAACTGAAAGTGGAGAGAGAGAGAGGAATCTAGTTCTGCGTTTGTAGGAACGAATGTATGTATGTCCGTCGGACTTTTGAATTTAATAATATTATAGGATCTTGTTCGTCTCTGTGAATGCAAATGTGGCCTGATCAAAGTTTTATATGGTGGCAACATCTAGAGTGATTTTTGTGTATTTTCTGATGTAGGGACAAAATCAACTTAAGGACATCTGTAAAAGCAGAACTCATTTGTTACCCAGTCTGCATGTCTAAATTTAAAGTTTCACTGCCATTACTCTGCTGTATACAGTTTCACTTATCTGTACTTTATTCTGTGCTGTTCACGGCACTAATGCCTTGGGAAGGGGATCTACAATCCCTGCTGTAGCTATTTATGCTGTTAGTGAAAATGCAAAGTTTGATGGTTTCATACATGCTGCAGAAACATTTTTCGAATCTGTCTAAAACTTCAGAAAATCATTGTGAATGACACAATGTTGCAGAATAATTGGAATTCTATTTACTGATGAATGATTCCAGATCTCTTCCAGCATCCACCCAGAATACTTCTGGTTTTTCAGTTTCATCCTCGTCTTCCTCAGAATCTTCATCTGCTGGAGTGGGCCTCCTCAGGATGAACATAATTTTGGATGATTTGATCATCAGTTTTAGTAGAAGTGACTGCAGTGTCAGATTATGTTCACCCATTCTTCTTGTGCAAATTCAGTGAGGACTCTCAGTTCAGCCTTCATGAGGACAGCTGGGATTTCTCCAATTGGCTTCACTTTTCTGCCTTTTAAATCCTCAATTCTTCTTCATCAGGGGAATCACTCTCAAACATAACTGACAGCAAGATACTTCTCCGTTGAAGTATCAAGCCAGACGTCATGCCAAGGCCTGGAGCACAGCAAACCAACCACCAACAAAAAGCTTTAGCCTTTTCAATTAGCATGGGTCAGTTCACCTTCTGAATTGGTTCAAAGCAAACCACTCAAGCAAAACATTATCCAACTGGGCTAGTTGTGGTTTTTGAAGAGTACAATGGGTTTTGATGGCATTGCAGGTCTCTGAAGCCACAAAATTCAGTAACTGAGCCTTTTGAGCTTTTATGTTGTAGATCATCGACAAGCCCATGTCAAATTTCTTCATTGAATTATTCTTATTTTCACTGGTCTGCTCTATCATCTCCAGCTTCGTGTGAGCGTAACCCCATACACACTTGTGTTTTTATATGTGACATGCTGGTGTAACTGAGGAAGCATATAGAAGTAAAACGAATGACTTTTTATTGGCTAATAGAGAAAACTGCCAGTTGTTTGGAGGCCAAATCCCTTGAAAAATATGGAGGGTGTAGGAGAGTTTTAGAAAGGAAATTAGGACTTACAGAAATTGTGAAGTATCCTTGGCCGGAAAGATTAAGGAGAATGCTAAGTCATTCTATATGAGGAGCATGAGGGTAGCCGGGGAAAGAGTGGGTCCACTTTGGGATCAAAGGGGGAATCTATGTGTGGAGCCAGGGCTTGTGGACCAAGTCCCAAATGAATACTTCTTGAAGGTATTCATCAAGAAGGAGGATGTGGGGATACATGCCGATCACGATGCCGAATTAAGCCAATCCTCCTCTGCCTGTACATCCTCCATTCCCTGCCTATTCATGCCTGTGAAACGCCTCCATCATATCTGCTTCCACCATTCCCCCTGGCAGCCTGTTCCAGGCATCCACCATAATCTGCTTTTAAAAAACCTGCCCCGCACACCTCCTTTAAATTTTCCCCCTCTCACCTTAAATGCAAGCCTTCTAGTATTAGACACTTCCACCCTGGGAAAAAGATTCTGACTCTCTAACCTATCTATCCATCTCATAATCTTCTTAACTTCTCTCAGGTCTCCCCTCAGCCTCCGATGCTCCAGAGAAAACAATTCAAGTTTGTCCTTATAGCCCATACCTCCCAATCCAGGCAACATCCTGGTAAACCTCTTCTGCAGCCTCTCCAAAGTTATTGCAGGTCGTGAATATACTTTTTCCCATGGTAGCAGTATCAAAATCAAGAGGACACAGATTTGAGGTGAAGGAAGGAGACTTAAAGGAGATCTGAGTAGGTAGGTTTTTTCACATAGAGAGCAATCATCATCAGGAACCTGCTGCCAGAGGAGGTGGTGGAACCACATACATTTACTACGTTTAAGAGGCATTTAGACTGACACCTTATTTGGCAAGGCATACGAGGAGATGGTCCTCATGATCAGTAAGATTAAGAAGATTTCCAAGGCATTTTATACATACATTGAAAACAAGAGGATAGCTAGGGAGAAGGTAAGATCACTCAAGAATAAAGGAGGGAATTTATGCCTGGAGCCAGAGGCAGTGAGCTAGATACTAGATTTCATATCGGAGAAGGGCGTGGAAGATAGGGAGGGGTGTGCTGATATTCTCAGGCACGTTGATGTCAAGAAGGAGGAGGTGTTGGGTCTTTTGAAGAACATTAAGGTGGATGAGTCCCTAGTGCTTGTTGGGATCTGTCCTAGGTTATTGAAAGAGGCAAGAGAGGACATTGCTAGGGATGTGAGAGATATTTGTATCCTCGATAGCCACAGGGGAGGTCCCAGAGGACTGGAGAATAGCCAATGTTGGTCCTTTGTTTAAGAAGGGCAACAGGGACTAACCAGAAAATTATAGGCCAATGAGAATTATGTCAGTGGTAGGGAAATTATTGGAGAAGATTCTGAGGGAAAGGATTTACTCGCATCTGGAAAAGTGTGCATTTCTTAGGGTTAGTCAGCATGGCTTTGTGTGGGTTAGGTCATACAGAACCATAGAACCATAGAACAATACAGCACAATACAGGCCCTTCGGCCCACCATGTTGTGCCACCCTTCAAACTATCTAACCCCTTCCTCCCACATATCCCTCTATCTTAAATTCCTCCATATGCTTATCTAACAATCTCTTCAACTTGACCAATGTATCAGCCTCCACCACCACCCCAGGCAGCACATTCCATGCACCAACCACTCTCTGGGTGGAAAACCTCCCTCTGACATCTCCCTTGAACTTCCCACCCAATATCTTAAAGCCATGTCCTCTTGTTTTGAGCATTGGTGCCCTGGGAAAGAGGCGCTGGCTGTCCACTCCATCTATTCCTCTCAATATCTTGTACACCTCTATCATGTCTCCCCTCATCCTCCTTCTCTCCAATGAGTAAAGCCCTAGCTCTTATTGTCTCTCCTCATAATCCATACTCTCTAATCCAGGCAGCATCCTGGTAAATCTTCTCTGCACCCTTTCCAACGGCTCCACATCCTTCCTATAATGAGGCAACCAGAACTGGACACAGTACTCTAAATGTGGCCTAACCAAAGTTTTGTAAAGCTGCACCATCACTTCGCGGCTCTTAAACTCGATCACCTGACTTATGAAAGCTAACATCCCATACATAAGCTTTCTTAACTACCTTATCCACCTGTGAGGCAACTTTGTGATCTATGGATATGAACCCCCAGATCCCTCTACACTGCCCAGAATCCTGCCATTTACCTTGTACTCCACCTTGGAGTTTGTCCTTCCAAATTGTACCACCTCACATTTCTCCAGATTGAACTCCATCTGCCACTTGTCAGCCCAGCTCTGCATCCTATCAATATCCCTCTTCAAGCTTCAACAGCTCTCCACACTATCCACAAAAACACCGACCTTTGTGTCATCTGCAAACTTGCTAACCCAGCCTTCTACCCCCTCATCTAAGTCGTTAATAAATATCACAAAAAGTAGAGGTCCCAGAACCAATCCCTGCGGGACACCACTAGTCACAGCCATCCAATCCGAATGCACTCCCTCCACCACAGCCCTCTGCTTTCTACAGGCAAGCCAATTTTGAATCCACACGGCCAAGCTTCCCTGGATCCCCTGGCCTCCACCTTCTGAAGAAGCCTACCATGCGAAGCCTTGTCAAACGCCTTACTAAAATCCATGTAGACCACATCCACTGCACTACCCTCATCAATCTTCCTGGTCACCTCCTCAAAGAACCCTATCAGGCTTGTGAGGCAAGATCTTCCCTTCGCAAAGCCATGCTGGCTGTCCCTAATCAGTCCATGTTTCTCCAAATGCTCATAGATCCTATCTCTTAGAATCCTTTCTAACAGCTTGCCCACCACAGACGTAAGGCTCACCAGTCTGTAATTCCCTGGACTATCCCTACTACCTTTTTTGAATAAGGGGACAACATTCGCCACCCTCCAATCCTCCGGTACCATCCCCATGGACAACGAGGACTCAAATATCCTAACCAACGGTTCAACAATCTCCTCCCTCGCCTCATGAAGCAGCCTGGGGAATATTGCATCAGGCCCCGGGGACTTAACTGTCCTAATATTTTCTAACAACTCCAACACATCCTCTCTCTTAGTAACTACATACTCTAGAACATTACCCTCACTGTTCTCAGCATCATGAAGACCCCTCTCCTTGGTGAATACTGAAGAGAAGTATTCATTGAGAACCTCACCCATTTCCACAGCTTCCAAGCACCTCCTCCCACCTTTGTCTTTAATTGGACCTACCTTTACTCTAGCCATCCTTCTGCTCTTTATGTACAAGAAAAAAGCCTTGGGATTCTCCTTAACCCTACTCGCCAAAGCCTTTTCATGTCCCCTTCTCGCTCTCCTCAGCCCTTTCTTAAGTTCCTTCCTTGCTATTCTATATTCCTCACGAGCCCTGTCCGATCCTTGCTGCTTACACCTTATGTATGCTGCCTTCTTCTTCCTAACTAGATGTTCCACCTCTCTCGTCACCCACGGTTCTTTCACCCTGCCATTCCTTCTCTGTCTCACCAGGCCAAATTTATCCCTAACATCCTGCAAAAGATCCCTGAACATCAACCACATCTCCATCTCCTTTCAAAAATGTCATCCCAATTTACATTCCCAAGTTCTCGCCTTATAGCCTCATAATTCGCCTTTAATATAATATAATAATATATTATAAATTATTATAAATAATTATTGTATTAATTATTATATTATAAATAATAATAATAATATAATAATATCATAAACGATTGAGTTTCTTGAGGAGGTGACGAAGGTGATTGATGAGGGTAGGGCAGTGGATGTTTTCCACATTAGACCTTAGTAAAGTATTTGAAAAAGTCCCTCATGTTTGGCTGATCCAGAAGATTAAGGCACATGGGTTCCATGGAGACTTGGCAGATGAGATTCAAAAATGGCTTGGCCATAGAAGACAGAGGCTACTGGTGCAGGGGCATTATTCTGACTAGAGGTATTCCACAGGGATCAGTGCTGGGACCTCTGTTGTTTGTGAGAGGTATGATTAAGATGAAAGCATAGGTGGGCTGATTAGTAAGTTTGCAGATGAAATGAAAATTGGCAGAGTTGTCAATAGTGAGGAAAGTTGTCAAAGGATACAACAGAATATATATCAATCATAAATATGGGCAGAGAGATGGCAAATGGAGTTTAATCTGGACAATATAGAACATTACAGTACAGTACATGCCCTTCGGCCCACAATGTTGTGCTGACATTTTATCCTGCTCTAAGATCTAGCTAACCCTTCCCTCCCACATAGCCCTCCATTTCTCTATCATTCATATGTCTATCTAAGAGTCTCTTAAACTTCCGTAATGTATCTGCCCCCACAACCTCTGCAGGAAGTGTGTTCCACGCACCCACCACTCTCTGTGTAAAGAACTTACCCCTGACATCCCCCTATATCTTCCTCCAATCACCTTAAAATATGACCCCTTGTGTTAGCCATTGTCACCCTGGGGAAAAGGACTCTGACTGTCCACTCAATCTATGCCTCTTATCATCTTGTACACCTCTATCAAGTCACCTCTCATCCTCCTCCTCTCCAAAGAGAAAAGCCCTAGATCGCTCAACCTATCCTCATAAGACATGCTCTCCAATCCAAGCAACATCCTGGTAAATCTCCCCTGCACCCTCTCTGAAGGTTCCACATCCTTCCTATAATGAGGCGACCAGAACTGGACACAATACTCCAAGTGTGGTCTGACCAGAGTTCTATAAAGTTGCAACATCACCTCGTGGCTCTTGAACTCAATACCCCGACTAACGAAGGCCAACACACCATACACCTTCTAAACAACCCTATCGACTTGCACGGCAACTTTGAGGGATCTATGGACGTGGACCCTAAGATCCCTCTGTTGATCCACTCTGCTAAGAGTCCTGCCATTAACCTTGTATTCTGCCTTCAAACTTGATCTCCCAAAGTGTATCACTTCACACTTTTCTGAGTTGAACTCTCTGCCACTTCTCAGCCCAGCTCTGCATTGTGAGGAGTTGCACTTTGTAGGGTCAAATGTACAAGTAAATGTATACTACTTGCAGGACCCTTAGCACAGAGGGGTCTTGGGCTGCAAATCCACAGCTCCCAAAAAATGGTAACACGTAGATAGGGTGGTAAAGAAGGCATATGATATACTTGCCTTTATCGATCGGGGCACTGAGTATAAAATTTGGCAAGTCATATTGTAGCTAAATAAAACTTTGGAGTTGGCCACACTTGGAGTATTGTGAGCAGTTCTGGTCGCCACATTACAGGAAGGATGTAGCGGCTTTGGAGAGGGTGCAAAAGAGGTTCACCAGGATGTTGCTTGGACTAGAGAGTATTTGATATTATTGAGAGGTTGAGCAAACTTGGAATGTTTTCTCTGGATAGGTACAGATTGGGTAGATAGTTAGTCTCTTTCCAACAGCTGAATTGTCAAAAATCTCCTTTAAACTTCCCCCCCCTTACTTTAAGTTCTCCCGTGTCTGCGTGGGTTTCCTCCGGGTGCTCCAGTTTCCTCCCACATTCCAAAGATGTATGGGTAGGTTAATTTGGGTCTAAAATGGGTGGCGCGGACTCGTTGGGCCGGAAAGGCCTGTTACCACGCTGTAAATAAAACTTTAAAAAAACTTAAGGTGGAATGCATTGCCGGGAAGGTAGTGGAAATAGATTTGATAGTAGCATTTAAGAGGCATTTAAATAGGCACATGAATAGGTGGGATATAGTCCATGTAAAGTCAGGTGGGATTAATTTAAATTGGCATCATGGTTGGCACAGGCATGGTGGGCCGAAGGGTCTATTGCTCTGCTGTACTGTTCTATGTTCTAAATTCATCATAGGAAGCTTTATGAATAGCATTGATGGTAATGTTCCTTTAAATCTCAGGGAAAAGTACAGAAGAAATGTGGCAAATATTCAAGGGATATTTGTGTGGAGTTCTGCACAGGCATGTTCCAATGAGACAGGGGAGTCACGAGAGGAACCGTGGTGTACAAAGGCTATAATAAATCTAGTCAAAAGGAAAAGAAAAGCTTACAAAAGGTACAGAGGGCTAGGTAATGTTAGAGATCTGGAGGAGTACAAGGCTAACAGGAAGGAGCTTAAGAAGGAAATTAGAAGAACCAGGAGGGGACATGAGAAGGCCTTGGCGGGCAGGATTAAGGAAAATCCCAAGGCATTCTACAAGTATGTGAAGAGCGAGAGGATAAGATGCGAAAGAATAGGGCCTATCAAGTGCAGCAGTGGGAAAGTGTGTGTGGATCCAGAAGAAATAGCGGAGGTAATGAATACTTTACGTCAGTATTCACTACGGAAAAAGATCTGGGTGATTGTAGTGGGGACTTGCAGTGGGCTGAAAAGCTTGAGCATGTAGATATTAAGAAAGAGGAGGTGCTGGAACTTTTGGAAAGCATCAAGTTGGATAAGTCGCCGGGACCGGATGGGATGTGTCCCAGGCTGCTGTGGGAGGTGAGGGAGGAGATTGCGGAGCCTCTGACGATGATCGTTTCATCGTTGATGGAGACAGGAGAGGTTCCGGAAGATTGGTGGGTTGCGGATGTTGTCCCCTTATTCAAGAAAGGGAGTAGGGATAGCCCAGGAAATTATAGACCAGTGAGTCTCACCTCAGTGGTTGGTAAGCTGATGAAGAAGATCCTGAGAGGCAGGATTTATGAACATTTGGCTTTGTCAAGGGCAGGTCCTGCCTTACGAGCCTGATTGAATTTTTTGAGGATGTAACTAAACACATCGATGAAGGGAGAGCAGTAGATGTAGTGTATATGGATTTCACCAAGGCATTTGATAAGGTACCCCATGCAAGGCTTATGGAGAAAGTAAGGAGGCATGGGATCCAAGGGGACATTGCAATGTGGATCCAGAATTGGCTGGCCCGCAGAGGGCAAAGAGTAGTTGTTGAAGGGTCGTATTCTGCATGGAGGTCGGTGACCAGTGGTGTACCTCAGGGATCTGTTCTGGGACCCTTACTCTTTGTGATTTTTATAAACGACCTGGATGAGGAAGTGGAGGGATGGGTTAGTAAGTTTGCAGATGACACAAAGGTTGGATGTGTTGTGGGTAGTATAGAGGGCTGTCAGAGGTTATAGTGGGACATAGACAGGATGCAAAGTTGGGCTGAGAAGTGGCAGATGCAGTTCAACCCAGGTAAGCGTAAAGTGGTTCATTTTGATAGGTCAAATATGATGGCAGAATATAGTATTAGTGGTAGGACTCATGGCAGTGTGGAGGATCAGAGGGATCTTGGGGTCCGAGTCCATAGGACACTCAAAGCGGTTGCGCAGGTTGACTCTGTGGTTAAGAAGGCATATAGTGTACTGTCCTTCAATCGTCAAATTGAATTTAGGAGCCGGGAGGTATTGTTGCAGCTATATAGGACCCTGGCAGACCCCACTTGGAGTACTGTGCTCATTTCTGGTCGCCTCACTACAGGAAGGAAGTGGAAGCCATAGAACGGGTGCAGAGGAGATTTTTCAAGGATGCTGCCTGGAATGTGGAGCATGCCTTATGAAAACAGGTTAAGGGAACTCAGCCTTTTCTCCTTGGAGCGACAGAGGATGAGGGGGGACCTGATAGAGGTGTATAAGATGATGAGAGGCATTGATCAGGTGGATAGTCAGAGGCTTTTCCCCAGGGCTGAAATGGTGGCCACAAGAGGACATAGGTTTAAGGTGCTGGGGAGCAGGTATAGAGGAGATGTCAGGGGTAAGTTTTTTACTCAGAGAGTGGTAAATGTGTGGAATGGGCTGCCAGCAACGGTGGTGGAGGTGGATACGATAGGGTCTTTTAAGAGACTGTTGGATAGGTACATGGAGATGAGAAAAAGAGAGGGCTATGGGTAAGCCTAGTAATTTCTAGGGTAGGGACATGTTCGGCACAGCTTTGTGGGCCAAAAGGCCTGAATTGTGCTGTAGGTTTTCCTATGTTTCTAAATAATATTCATTCCCATGTCAAGTATACAATATCTCAATAATGGATGTGTTACTGATCACATCACAAATGAGTAAGGTGGTGTAATACTTAAGTTACTGGATGAGCAGGTCTGGGTTATTGATCTGTGATATGGCAGTTAAGGAATTTAAGTTCAAGTATTAAATAACTCTAGAGTTTAAACAGAAAGCTTGTCTTGGTAATTGTATGCATGGAACTGGTGGAACACAAAAAAAATAGGAGGAGCAGTGGGCTGCCTCTCTCCCCACCTGCCATTCAATATGATTATAGAGTGATAGAGACAGAACTATACAGACAGAAACAGGCCCTTCAACCCAATTCATCTATGCTGATGCCTATCTGTGCCAATCTCATTTGCCCGCAATAGGCTTGTATCCTTCTTCACCTTTCCTACCCAAGTACCTGTCAAAATGCCTTCAGAACATCGTAATTATACCTGCCTCAACCACTTCTTTCGCAGCTCGTTCCATGTAACCAACACCCTCCGTGTGGAAAAACTTGTCCTTCAGATCTTCTTTAAATTTCTTCTCTCTCACCTTAAGCCTATGGCCTATAGTTTTAGACTCTCCCATCCCAGGAAACAAACTCTATCTGCTCTATCTCTGCCCTTCACAATTTTTTTTAAAGCTCTATAAGATCACTGCTCAGCCTCCTACATTCCAGCAAGAATAAACCCAGCCTTTCCAATCTCTCCAAGTAAAGCCCTCCATTCCAGGCAACACTCTGGTGAATCTCTCTCTATTGCTACCACACCTTTCCTGTAGTGTGGGGACCTGAACTGCATACGATACAACAGATTTGGCCTGACCAACATTTTGAACTCGTATCCAATGCCTCGGCATTCCTAAAGCCCCTGCCATTTACTCTATCTATCCCGTTGGAGCCCAGCAATCTCTTCCCTTGTTCCCCATTGCATTCTGGATTGATCCCATCAGGCCCTGGGGATTTATCCACCTTAATGTGTGCCGACATCTCCAACACTTGCTCCTTCCTGATACAAAAATGTTGCAGAAGAGCAGCGCACCCCTCTCCTAACTCTCTATCCTCCACATCCTTCTCCCCGGTGAACAGTGATGAGAAGTATTCATTTAGGATCCCTCTCCACACAGAACTCCCTCTTTGCCTTGCTATCCTCCTGCTAATATAATATAACATTTGGGATTCTCCTTAATCCTATTTGCCAAGGCCATTTCATGTCCTCTTCTTGCCTTTGTAATTTCTTTCTAAAGTTCTTTCCTATAAACCCTGTAAACCTCAAAAGATTCACTCAATAACAAATGCTGAAACCTGATATATACTTCCTTATTTCTGATCAACCTTCAGTTTCCTTTGTTAACCAAGGTTCCCTAATCTTCCCGTCTTTGCTTCTTACCCTTGCATGGATGTGCAGACTCTGAGCTCTGACTATCTCACCGTTAAACACCTCCCACTTATCACATGTTGTTGTTCCCTCCAACAGCTGCTCCCAATCTACTTCCACCAGGTCCTGCCTTGTACTGTTGAAATCAGAATATGGCTGATCTACTCCAGGCCTCAACACCTATCCTATGCCAGTTCACCCTGAATTCCCAATTTTTCAAAAGATTCTCTGGAGTCATAGAGTCATACAGCATGGAAACAGGCCCTTTGGCCCAACTCGTCCATGCCAACTGTGATACCTAGTGAGTGAGTCCCATCTGCCCGCATTTGGCCCATAGCCTCTAAACCTGTCCTATCCATGGACTTATCTAGATAGCTTTTAAATTTTGCTAATATTTCTACATCAATCACTATTTCTGGCAGCTCATTCCAAATAAACACCACCCTTGTTAAGAAGCTGCCCCTGATGCCCCTTTTAAATCTCTCTCTTCTGATCTTAAACTGATGCCCTCTTGTTTTTAGCACCTCCTCCCTGGGAAAAAGACCATTTGCTTTCACCCTGTCTATGCCCATCATGTCTTATGTACTGCTATCAGGTCACCCCTCAATCTCCTACATTCCAGGGAATAAAGACCTAGTCTACGCAACCTCCCCTCGTAACTCATGCCCCTAATTCCAGGCAACATCCCGGTAAATCTTTTCTGCGCTCTTTCTCGTTTAACAATATCTTTCCTATAACAGGGTGACCAAAAATTGTACACAACGCTCCAAGTGTGGCCTCACTTATCATCTTATATCACTGCAACATAACCTCTCAACTCCTATACTCAGTGCCTTGACTGATGAAGGCCGGTGTGCCAAACACCTTCTTTATCACCCTGTGACACCACTTTCAGCAGACTATGCACTTGCACTCTAGGTCCCTCTGTTCCATAACACTCCCCAGGGCCCTACCATTCACTGTATAACTCCTACCCTGGTTTGATCTCCCAAAATGCAGTACCTCACATTTATCTGTAATGAAAGTCATTTGTCAATCCTCAGCCCATACACCTAGCTGATCAAAATCCCCCTGTAATTTTTCATAACCTTGTACATTGTCTACAACACCAGCTCCTCCTCATTTTTGCATACTTCCAATGATTCGGCCTTCACATCCTCTGGAAGAGAGAATTCCAGAGATTTAACACTCTCTGTGAAAAGAAATTCCTATGCATTTAAGTTTTAAATGACAGCGCCTTGTCTTATAACAAGGTCCCCTTAGAGTCATGTAGTCATACAGCACAGAAACCAGCCCTTCAGTCCACTATGTCCTTTCTGACCATCACATACCCATCTGTATTAATCGCATTTTAGCCTTCTATGCCTTGGTGATATATGTGCTTGTCTAAATATTTTTTTAAATGCTGCCTTCTCAAGCAGCATCAGACTCTCCCCCTAATGGAAACATCTCAATATCTACCTGTCATACCCCCTTAGGATCTCGTATATATCAGTGACCACCTTCATTCTTCTAAACTCCAAAGATAGATCCAACTTCTTCCTTTCTTTTTACAATATTTTTATTGAATCCATGAAAAAAATAGAGTACATGCATCAAGAAAGAGAATAAAAATACTACTGAATACATTGTATTAAATCATACGTAGAATATAATACTCTAAATTAATAATCATATATAGAAGTTAGTTAATAAAGGAAAAAAAATTGAAATATTTTATTATAAAATAAATCTACTCCCACTACCAAAACCCGAAGCTGTTAGATGGAAAAAAAACAAGGAAAAGGACTCAAAGGAAAAGAATGTAATTGAGATCGAAGAAAATCTCTAATTTGTAAATATCTAAAAAAATGAGTTTTTAGTAAATTATACTTGGTAGACAATTGTTCAAACGAAGAAAGGTTTCCTCCAACAAACAGATCTTGAAAACAAGTAATACCTAATTTGTCCCACTCTTTAAAAACTATATCAGTCATAGAAGATTTTAAAAAGTAATTAAAGAAAATGGGACTGGACAAAGAAAAACTTAATAAACCAAAATATTTTCTAAATTGTAACCAAATCCTCAAAACAGGTTTAACTACTAAATTATCTGTTAGTTTATTTAATGATATTGGAAGTGAAGAACCAAGCAAAGAGATAATAGAAAATTTTTTAAACAGAATTAATTTCCGAGGAGACCCATATACTGGGCGAGCCTCTTGATTAATGTAAAGTAACCAAAATGTAAGATGTCATATATTGACTGCCCAGTAATAAAATCTAAAGTTAGGTAAGGCTAAACCTCCATTCTTTTTAACCTTCTGAAGGTGAATTTTATTTAGTCTTGGATGTTTATTATTCCATATATAGGAAGAAATAATTGACTCAAGAGAGTCAAAAAAAGATTTAGGAATAAAAACAGGTAAAGCCTGAAATAGATATATAAAAGGTAAAATATTCATTTTAATAACATTAATTCAGCCAATCAATGATATAGAAAGGGGAGACCAACTTGATAAAACCCTTTTCACACAGTGCAGTAAAGTGAAAAAATGTTCTTTAAATAAATGCTTATAATTTTTGGTAATTGACACCCCCGCCCCCCCCCCCCCCCGACAGGTAAAATGACTTCTTACAATTCTAAAAGGAATGTTAGTATCAACTGGTACCAAGTTATTCAGAGGAAAACGTTCACTCTTGTATAAGTTCAATTTGGATCCTGAAAAATGACTAAAGCGAGAAAGTAAAGAAAGCACAGGAGGTAAGGAGGCTTTAACATTAGATATAAATTTAATAAATCATTAGCATATAGAGAAACTTTATGGTTAATACCTCTTCTGGAGATACCAAGGATATCTCTAGATTCTCGGAGAGAAATAGCTAAAGGTTCTAAGGCCAAATCAAAGAGCAAAGGGCTCAAAGGACATCCCTGTCTGGTTCCACGTTGAAGTTTAAAAGATTTAGAATTTTGAAAATTAGTAAGAACTTGAGCAGAAGGGGATAAATAAAGTAATTTAATCCATTGGATAAAATCAGGCCCAAAATTAAATTTCTCTAAGGTTTTAAATAGGTAATCCCATTCAATCTGATCAAAGGCCTTCTCAGCATCTAGAGATATCATACATTCCGATATTTCCTTAGAGGGAGAATAGATAATATTCAATAAACAATGAATATTAAAATGAGAATATCGATTTTTAATAAAACCAGTCTGATAACTGGATATAATTGAAGGTAAAATATTTTCCAATCTATGACCTAGAACTTTAGATAAAATTTTAACATCCACATTAAGTAGCAAAATTGGTCTATACGAAGCACATTCTATTGGGTTCTTATTTTTCTTAAGAATAAGTGAAATAGAGGCTTCATAAAAAGATCGTGGTAATCTACCCGATTTAAAAGAATCCGAAAAGACAGCACATAAATGAGGTATAAGCAAAGAGGAAAAGGCCTTATAGAATTCTCCAGGAAATCCATCAGGACCCGGAGTCTTTCCAGAATGTAAAAATCGCACAACCTCGGCAATCTCCTCGTATGTAATAGATTGATCCAACTGTTTTTGATTTTCATTGGAAAGTATAGGAACGTTTAATTGGTCAAAGAAATTATCCATCTTTAGGAAAACTAGAACTGTAAAGATTAGAATAGAATTCTCTAGAAGTATCATTTATTTCTAAAAGATCAGTTGTCCTCTCGCCATTGGCTTTCAAAATTTCTTTAATTTGCCATCTAGCTCTGGAGATTTTTTAATTGGTTAGCCAGTAATTTACCTGTTTTATCTCCATGAATATAAAATTGATTTTTATCTTTTAAAAGTTGACTTTCAATTGGATATGTTAAAAGAAGATCATATTTAGTTTTAATTTCAACTCGCCATTTATATAAAGCCGGATCTGGATCCAAAGCATATTTTTGATCTAATAGTTTCAGTTGATCAACTAGATCAGCTCTTTCTGTTTGCTTTTTTCCTGATGTTTGCCATATAGGAAATAATTTGACCTCTAATAAAGGCTTTGAAAGTATCCTAAACGATAAGACTAGAAATCTCTTCCGACGAATTCTCTTTAGAAAAGAAGAGTAATTTGTTTCTCCATAAATTTGAAATTTTTTTTTATCATATAACAAGGTTAGGTTAAAACGCCAATATCTATTTATCTGAGGGAGCCCAGGGAAATTTAAAGATAGAAATACAGGAGCATGATCTGAAAGAGCAATCTCTTTATAGTCACAGGATCAAACTGATGAAATCATTTGATTATCAATAAAAAATAATCAATCCTGGAATATGTATGGTGAACATGAGAGAAAAAAGAATATTCCTTATCCCCTGGATGCAAAAAACACCAGGCGTCAATAACCCCAGTTTTCATTAAAAACAATTGAAGAAATAAAGCTGATTTATTAGGAGCAGCTAATTTAGTGGATGACCTATCTAAATTGGGATCTAACCAGAGATTAAAATCTCCTCCCAACACCAAAGAGTAAAAGTTCAAATCTGGTAAGAAAGACAAAAATCGTTCAAAAAATCCTGGGTCATCTGTATTTGGAGCATAAATATTAGCCAATACCATTGGTCTATTATTTATTTTCTCTGATATTATAACAAAGCGACCATTAGTGTCAGTTATGACCTTATGTTGGTCAAATGAAACTGCCTTATCTATAAAAAGTGAAATCCCTCTAGATTTAGCTTGGAAAGAAGAATGAAATTGGAGCCCATTCCGTTGATTAAAATAACGTGAAATATCACAGTTGTGAACATGCGTTTCTTGTAGAACGATAATAGAGGCTTTGTTTTTTAATATAGGCAAAAATCTTTTTCCGCTTCAAAGGACTTTTACATTGAAACTAAATTAATAACTCGATCCATTATAGTATTAAATGTGGGTAAAAAAAGAATAATGAGCAAACCATTGAAAAGTACTAATAAAAAGTACTACAGTAGAATTACAGATAAGGTAACTAGGCAGCAGATTTGGCTGACAGCCCAGAACAGCTTCCCAGGAAAACCCCCCACACCTCTCCCAACACCCAAAGAAAAGAAGCCAACTAAGAAACACCTAGCTAGAGACAGCATAACCCCAAATTATTTCTGCTCAATAGCTTCAAGATTAGTAAAATTCCAACCCAGACATAACAATGAGATAAACAAAGAAACCACAGTTAACAATTGTAAAAAAAATGTTCTTAGTTCAACGCCTTAAAATGTTGCTTTTTTCTTATTTCAAGCTATATTGAAAAAAACAATTTAAAAAAAAGAACAAAACAAAAAAAGAATCAAAAAAACATAATCATCCCAAATATTAGTAAATGACTACTAGAAAAAAAACGAAAGAAAAAAAATAGAAAACAGAAAGTGTTCATAACAAGGAATATGAAGTCATTTAGTAGGAGTTTCCAGAAAAATCTAGGCTTCTTCCGAGGATCGAAACCATTTTTGTGAGCTGTTTTTAAGTATGATCCTGAGTCTTGTCGGGAATCGAAGTGATGGCTTATACCCTTTCTGATACAGATCTGACATAATCTTTTTGAATTTAACCAATTCCTTCATAACCTCTGGTGAGTAATCTTCAACGATTCTAATTTGACAATCTTGGTAATTAAACATGCCTCTACGACGTGCCTCCCGAATTAGAAGCTCCTTAGTTTGAAAGTCGTGGAGAAAAATGATAATTGAACTGGGTTTAACTTGTGCAGGAGGTTTGAAAAGAGGTATTCTGTGTGCTCAATCAATCTTAGGCAAAGATTCTAGAATAACTGAGCCAAAAATTTTGCAAAGAATTCCACCGGTTGATTACCTCCAGTCTTCTCTGGTAATCCTAGAATTTGAAGATTGGATCTTCTGCTCCTGTTTTCTAAGTCAATAATCTTCAGCTTTAATCTTTTGTTGTCTTTGGCTTTTTTTTTTACAAAGGTTCTGTAAATCATCAATATTCCCATCCAAAACTGAAAGAGAGGCTTTGTTCACTTCAATTCGTCCTTCCTGATCTTCCAGTCTTCTTTGAAAAGAATCGAGTTTGGCATTAATTTGTTGAAGCTGCTCGAAAAGAGTTACAGGAGGAACATCTTCTTTAGTGGTCTTCAAAGCCTTAGCACCCCTTGTATTCATAGTAAAATAAAATCACGTTTAAATTTACTACCAAGGGTGAAAAGGAAGGATTTCAAGTCGGGTTGAAAAGACTAGATATAGTGAGAGCAGCAGCAAATAGCTGTTACTCCATCAACGGCCAGCAGAGACTCTCTCCCAACTTCCTTACCCATTCACGTATGATACCTCTTTCATTCCAGGAATTAGCCTGGTGAATCTTTTTTGGACTACTTCCAACACTGATATATCCTTTCGTAAATAAGGGGCTAAAGCTGTGCACAGTACTCCAGGTATCTCTGTAACAGTAACAATTGTAACAGTACCACCCCCCCCTCCCCATCCCCCCATTTTAACCTGTAACCACTTTGCAAGAAGAGCCAATATACCAGCTGCTTTCCTAACTACTTGCTAAATCTGCCTGCTAACTTGCTGTGCATTGTGCACAGGAACACCGAGATCCTATGAACTTCACTCAACTGCAACTTCTCTCCCTTTAGATATTGGTCTGCCTTTTGTTTCCTCTTTGCTGAGTGCATCACCTCACACTAAACATCACCTCACACTATTCCACATTAAACTCCATTCGCCAGTTTTTCTCCAATCTATATCGTATTGCAGAATCCAAATATCCTCATCACAAAGTGCCCTCCCCTCTACTTTAGTATCATTGGCAAACCTGGATACTGTACTTTAAATACTGCTTCCTCCTTCAGGTCATTAACGTAAACAGTAAATAACTGAGGGTCAATAACTGATCCTTGGGGTACTCCTCTAGTACAACCTTACAGCCCGAATGTTACAAAATCTGAACGGGTTCACTCATGGTCCTTCAGGGAAAGAAATCCGTCATTCATTTCTGATTAAGCCTATGTGACTTCATACCCAAAACATCATCTTTCAACTTCTTCCTCAATTAAAAATCATAGTCACAGAGCAATACAGCATGGTCATAGGCCCTTTGGCCCAACCAGTCCATGCTGACCACGGTGCCCACCCAGCTAGTCCTGATTTCCTGCATTCAGCCTGTACCCTTCTAAGCCCCACCCCTCCAAGTGATAGGTAGATGATACTGTTGTACCTGCCTCACCCACTTCCTCTGGCAGCTCGTTCCACATACTCCCCACCCTCTGCGTGTTGTCCTTCTGGTCCCTTTCAAATCTTTCCCCTCTCACCCTAAACCTATGCCCCCTAGTTTTGGACTCCCCTATCCTGGGGAAAAGACCATTACCATCCACCTTATCTCTGCCTTTCATAATTTTAAACATTTCTATAAGGTCGCCCCTCATTCTCCTACGTTCCAAGGAATAAAGACGTAGCCTGGTCAACCTGTAATTTAGACCCTCCAGTCCTGGTAACATCCTCTTAAGTCTTCTCTACACTCTGTCCAGTTTAACCACGTCTTTCCTATAACAGGGTGACTAAAACTGCACACAGCGCTCCAAGTGCAGTCTCACCAACAACTTAATACAAATGCAACATAATGTCCCAATGCCTATACACAGTGCCCTGACCGATGAAGGCCAGCATGCTAAACATCTTCTTCACCACCCTGTCTGCCTGTGATGCTGCTTTCAATGAACTATGCACTTGTACTCCTAAGTCCCTCTGTTCCATTACACTCCCTAGTGCCCTACCATTCATAGTATAAGTCCCTCACTGATTTGATGTACATTGATAGGCTATAATAAATGCTGGCATTGCCACATCCCATGAATGAATACCTTTTAAAAAATGATGTGGTATTGCCTTTGATAAGGTTCGGCATGGTAGGCTGCTCTGGAAGATTAGTTTGCATTGGATCCAGGGAGAGCTTGCTAACTGGATACACAATTGGCTTGATGGTAGAGCTTGCTAACTGGATACACAATTGGCTTGATGGTAAGAAGCAGAGGGTGATGGTGAAGATTGTTTCTCAGACTGGAGGCCTGTGACTAGTGGTGTCTCCCTTGCTATTTGTCATCTATATCAATGATTTGGATGAGGAGGTACAAAGCATGGTTACTAAGTTTGCAGATGATACTATAACAGCTGATGTCATAGACGGTGAAGGTGGTTATTGGGAATTACAGAGCTGGGAAATTAGGCTGAGGTATGGCAAATGGAGTTTAATTTGGATAAGTGCAAGGTGTTGCATTTTGGGAAGACAATTGAGGGTAGAACGATCACAGTGAAAGTTCGGGTCCTGGGGAGTGCTGTTGATCAAAGAGACCTAGGAGTTCAGGTATATAGTTCCCTGAAAGTGGCATCACAAGTAGACAGGCTGGTGAAGAAGGGTCCAGCATACTAGCCTTCATCAATCAAGGCTCTGTATCTCCTTCTATAACTTCCTTATCGGGAGATCACAGTCAGTAATAACACCTGCTCCTCACTGACAATCAACACAGGCGCACCTCAAGGATGCATGTTTAGCTCACTGCTCTACTCTCTCTCATGACTGTGCACTCACAGCTCAAACACCATCTATATATTCACCAATGACACCACTGTTGTTGGCAGAATCTCAGATGGCGATGAGGAGGCGTACAGGAGTGAGATGGATCAGCTGGTTGAGTGGTGTCACAACAACAACCTCACACTCAGCATCAGCAAGGCTGAGGAGTTAATTGTAAACTTCAGGAAGGGGAGGTCAGGAGAACACACACCAGTCCTCATTGAGGGGTCAGCGGTGGAAAGGGTGAGCAGCTTCAAGTTCCTGGGCATCAACATAAGATAAGGTATCTTTATTAGTCACATGTTCATTGAAATACTAAGTGAAATGCATCTTCTGGGGGCAGCCCGCAAGTGTCACTTGCTTCTGGCGCCAACATAGCATGCCCACAACTTCCTAACCCTTAGGTCTTTGGAATGTGGGAGGAAACCGGAGCACCAGGAGGAAACTCATGCAGACACGGGGAGAACATACAAACTCCTTACAGACAGTGGCCAGAATTGAACCTGGGTTGCTGGTGCAGTAATAGCGTTACACTAACCACTACACTACCATGCCTGCCCTACATCTCGGAAGATTTATCCTGGGCCCAATAAATCGATGTAATCTCGAAGAAGGCATGCCTGTGGCTCCACTTTGTGAGGACTTTGAGGAGATTCAGTATGTCACCAAAGACTCTTGCAAATTTCCATAGATATACGGTGAAGAGCATTCGGACTGGTTGCATCACTGCCTGGTATAAGGTTCTAATGTACAAGATCGAAAGTGCCTGCAGAGGGTTGTAGACTCAGCTAGCTCCATCACAGGCATAACCTTCCCCACCATCGAGGACATCTTCAAGAGGCTGTGCCTTAAGAAGGCAACATCCATCACCAAGGACAGTCACCATCCAGAATGTGCCCTCTTCTTGTTACTAACCTCAGGGAGAAGGTACAAGAGCCTGAAGACCCATACTCAATGATTCAGAAACAGCTTCTTCCCCTCTGCCATCAGACTTATGAACAGTCTATATTCCTTTTTTTGTTTGCAATATTTGTTTTGTAAGTTATTGTAACTTTGTGTCTTCACTGCACTGCTGCCACAAAACAACAAATTTCACATTATATGTGATAATAAATCTGATTCTAATTCTGAGTGTAGAAGTTGGGATGTTCTGTTGCCAATTACAATACATGGATGAGGCCGCATTTGGAATATAGTGTTCAGTTTTGATCACCTTGCTATTGGAAAGATGCCATTAAGCTGGGAAGAGTGCAGAGGAGATTTACAAGGATGTTGCTGGGACTCGATGGGCTGTAATGGAGAGAGGTTGACCAGGTTAGGACCTTTTTCATTGAAGTGTAGGAGAAAGAGGGTTGATCTTACAGAGGTGTATAAAATCATGAGGAGCATAGATAGGATCAATGCGCAGTCTTTTTCCCAGGGTTAGGGAATCAAGAACTAGAAGACACAGGTTTAGGGTGAGAGGGGAGAGATTTAATAGGAACCTGAGGGGCAACTTTTTCCCCAGTGAGTGGTTGCTATATGGAATGAGCTGCCAGAGGAAGTGAATGAGGCAGGTACATTAACAGCATTTAAAAGACACTTGGACAGTGCTAAGAAAAGTTAAGAGGGATATGGGTCAAACCCAGGCAAATGGGATTAGCTTAGATGGGTGTCTTGGTTGGCATGGACCAGTTGAGCCGAAGGGCCTTTTTCCATGCTGTATTGCTCTATGACTCTATGAATAAATCATTTCACATTCCAGCATGCATAGGATTTTGCATTATATAATTGGCACATCATATTTTAGGTAAAAAGGAATCTCAATATTGTATTAAAAAAAACACAAATATCAGGAATTCACATAATTGTTGATGTTGGGTAAAGAGAATCTTTCTACATTGGTAAAAACTTCAATCTGCTTTTGTTAGGTAGGAATAAAAATGGAGCAAAGAATGTGAGCTTTGTCTAAAACCCTTTCAGGCCACATCCACTGCTGCTGGCTTCCCAATTCTGAAATGTATCAGTTTAGCCAATTATTAGGCGGCAAGTATTAAACAACAAATGGCTTGTAATCCTGGGGTCTGTTGACATTTTAAAAGTGCATTATTGCTTATATGGGAGCACTTGTACAAAATAGTTGTTCTTATAATCTAATAACATTTTTGATGGTCCATTTTTGATATTTAGTGAGATCTAAGGTTCTAGCAAAAAATTCCAAATACACAATTTTATAACATAAACCACATTGCCATTATGAACATCCTCTAATATATAAAAAAATAATTTGTGGGAATATACAAGTCACTTATTCTTGAGTTCAGATATGTACTAATATTGACATGGAACCTGACTGAAAAGATAGAACATGGGTACAGAAGTAAAATTCAGCATGTATTACAGCACAGGGAATTTAAGTACCAATGGTAAGATAAAATATAAAAGAAATATAATCTTAGTCACTGAACCAAATGCTTGGAATGTATTCACGATTTTTACCACACATGGCACCAGTTATTATGGCCATCTGTTTTGGAAGCTACAATATCTGCCCAACTGGAAAGTAAAGGCAGCAGTAAATGGAATTTTCTTTCTTTTCAACAATGCCAGTCCAACCTATGTAGAATCCAGCCTATTGAACACGGATTTATACTAACTGTACTTGCAAAGGTATTCTAAAAAATAGCTGAATAAAGCACCAGGGCAGTAATAGAGGCTGCAAATTCTAGAAACTTTGAGAAGGGCAAATGCAGAGCAAGCCTGGGATATGAATACTTAATGCCTCTTCTCAGCACAGAAAACAGGTCATAGTTATAATAAACTTTAATAGCAGTTGGTTCAGATTAAGATGAGAGCTGTCTTTTAATAGATTGTTTTCCTCACAGGTAATTGAACCTCTTCACTGGCAGCAGTGAACAATGACGGCAGCCTCAGAACAGCCCAAGGATTGGAGAATGGACTCGAGCGAGTGATTTTTATACTTCCATTTATATGCAATATTCTCAGGATGAAAGACCCACCCATTGTTATTTTATAATAGGTACCATTTAAAATAAATAAATTTTACTCTGTAAAAATATATGGCATGTGAAAACATTTTAGATGTCTGGGTCCCAGAGGACCCAACTCCCATTCCCAGAAAATGAAAAAAGTCCAAGTGTGATGGAGATGCTAAGGATCTAAATAAGTAGCACAGATGCCAATAAACATTTATACAATAACATTTTTTCCAGTGCCGCTGTAAGTTACTTTAATGATGGATGTATTGTTGAGCATACTCCAGGGATAGATGTCTGTATATTGTGCTTAATAAATCGTATCACAGTGCAGAAAGAATTGGATGTGGTGTTTTCCTTTAGTTCATTTACAGTTGTTTCTCTTTTATAACAAGTAAATGATAGAATATAGAACATAGAACAGTACAGCACAGGAACAGGACCTTCTGCCCACAATGTTGTACCTCAACTAATTAAACATAATGCCAAACTAAACTAATCCCTTCTGCCTACACAATGTCAATATTCCTCCATTCTCTGCACATTCATGTGCCATTCTAAGAGCCGCTTAAATACATCTATCATGTTTGCCCCCACCACCACCCCTGGCAGCACATTCCAGGCATGCATCACTGTATAAAAAAAAAACTTGTCCCACACATCTCCTTTGAACTTACCCCGCTCCCCTTAAATGCCCTCTTGTATTAGACATTTCAACCCTGGGAAAAAGATAACTGCTGTCTATCTATGCCTCTCATAATCTTATAAATTTCCATCAGGTCTCCCCTCAGCCTCTGTTGCTCCAAAGAAAACATTGCCCATTCACCCAGTTTCAAAAACTATTAAAATAATGGTATTAATCTTTCCTTCCATTCAAAAGATTGTCCTGTCCATATTTTAAATTGCTACTATTGTTGAAACACTTTGCAATACTTCCACTCAAAGGAGAATTTCCAAACCAACAAACCACCACATTCTCTTCCCAATCTTCTCTACAATTGAAAAGTAACTTGTTTTATTGAAGTCTGCCACCTGAAATTTAACTGTTTCCCTTTTCACATATGACCTGCTGAGTACTTGTATTATTTTGTTTTTATTTCAGATTTATAACATCTGTATTATTTTTATCATCCATTTGTCACTCTTAGTTCTTTGCTCTTCTTTCTCAGAGGTCTTGCATTACATTCAACTTTTTCACCCACAGATATTCATAGATAAGCTGCAGAGAGTAGTGGACTCAGCCCTACGCATCACGGGCATTAAAAGTTCACCAGGTTGATTCCTGGGACGGCATGTTTGTCAAATGAAGAGAGATCACTCAGATTGGACTTGTATTCTCTTGAATTCAAAAGAGTGAGAGGTAATATCATTGAAATGTACAAAACCCTTAAGGGGCTTGACAGATTTAATAAAGAATTGATGGGCTATTCACAACAGCGATGAGAATAAATTTCCTTAGCCAGAGAAAAGTGAATTTTTGTATTTCACTACCCAAGGTCTGGATAAAGATAGATAGATCTTTATATATTATAAGAATCAAGGGACATGGGGTTAGTGCAGGAAAGTGGTGCTGAGGTAAAAGACCAGCAATAATCTCATTGAATACTGTAGCAAGCTGTGTGTGTGTGCGTGTGTGTGTGTGTGCGTGTGTGTGTGTACGCGCACACAAGGGGGGGTGGGGGTGTGAATGTCCTATTTCTTATGTTCTCATGTAAAATTTGCACTGCCAAGACCAGAATCCAAATTTATATGAGATGATAAATATGTCCATTACTCTCCTAGCCTATACAAAAATACTTACTTTAGGCTGTACATCAGCATTACGTCATTTACAAGTTTTGTGCTCCTGATAAAAATGTTGATAGTTTTAATGCATAACCTGTGAGATCATTGGCAGATGGGCTCGATTTATACCCATGGTTCTCATCTCTGGATATGAAGTTACATGTATAAGCTTTAACTCTGGTTAAATCCCTTAACTTCTGAAATTAGAAATTGTAAATGTTCAGATAATTTTCTTTGGAGAGCAATTTATTGGAATTTGACAGCACAAGGTGACAAGACTGTATTGCTATAAATGAGGGTACGTGAAATCAAAAGGGAAAAAATGATACAAAAATGTAATAATTTAAGGTTAAATTGTGCAGACAGGTACTATGGAGAGAAGTGGGGTGAGAAAAATAGATGAAGTTGTAAATGCTAAATGAGCATTAGAGGACTGGCAGCCCATTGTACTGCCCTCCTCAAATTCACCTCAAATGACTTTCATCGTGGATAGCCTCAGACTTATTTAGAAAGCTGAATTTCAATATTATGATGAAAATCAAACAAAAACTGCCAATTCTGGAAATCTGCAATAAAAATACAAAAACTGGAAGTGGTCAACAGGTCAAGTAGCATCTGTGGACAGAAATATTCCCAGTCAAAGACACTTTGATGGAATGAGAAAAAAAACATTTTAAGTTGCAGAGAACATGGGGGAAAGATGTATAGGATAAAAGAAAATATAAGATACAAGTGAATATCTGTGATAGCTGGAGGATATAGGAATGAGTTGGTAATGAAGCAGTAAGATGGTAAAAAAAACTGTGATGTGTTGCAAATAGCAGGTTAGAGTGTGCTAACAGAAGGAAAAAATTTGAGCTGATATCATGGATGGATGACTTGCAGCAAAAGCAGCCACTTATGAAGTGGACAGAGGAAGTGAGATGGAAGTTGGAGAATTCCATAAGGCTGATGAGATGCCGTTCCTCAAGCTTGTGATGGACCTCATAATAACATAGCAGGAGCCCAAAAATGGGCGGATCAGAGTGGGATTGCAGACTGAATGTAGGTGCTGCCCAAAGTGGTCACCATATTAACAGTCCGAGAGTAATAGAGTACTACAGCACACAAACAGGCCCTTCAGCCCATCTAGTCCATGCCACCCGACCCATCTACCTGCACCCAGACCATATCTCTCCTATCCAAATTTCTCTTATGTATTACAATTGAATCTACCACTTCTGTTGGCAGCTCGTTCCACACTCACATTCACACTCGCACAGCCCTCTGAGTGAAGAAGTTTCCCCTCAGATTCCCCTTAAAGATTTCACCTTAAACCTATGTCCTCTAGTTCTAGTCGCACCTAACCTTGGGGGAAAAAGCCTGAATGCATTCATCCTAACTATACCCCTCATAATTTTGTATACCTCTATAAGATCTCCCCTCATTCTCCTGCGCTCCAGGGAATAAAGTCCTAACCTATTCAACCTTTCCCCGTAACTCAGGTCCTTAGGTCCTGGCAACATCCTTGTAAATTTTCTCTGCACTCTTCCAAGCTTATTGATATCTTTCTGAAGGTAGGTGAGCAGAACTGCACACAATACTAAATTTGGCCTGACCAACATCTTGTACAACTTCAACATAACATCCCAACTCCTGTACTCAATGCCCTGATTTATGAAGCCCAAAGTGCTGAAAGCTCTCTTTATGACCCTATCTACCTGTGACACCACTTTCAAGAAAATATGGATCTGTATTCCCAGGTCCCTTTGTTCTACCGCACACCTCAGGGCCCTACCATTCACTGTGTAAGTCTTACCCTGGTTTGTCCTCCCAAAGTGCAACACCTTACACTTGTCTGCATTAAATTACATCTGCAATTTTTCAGACCATTTACCTGGCAGGTCAAGATCATGATGCATGCTGTGATAGCCTTCCTCACTGTCCACTATACCCCCAATCTTGGTGTCATCCACAAATTTGCTGATCCAGTTTACCACATTATCATCTAAATCATTAATATAAATGATAAACAATGGACTCAGCACCGATCCCTGTGGTACACCACTAGTCACAGACCTCCAGTCAGAGAGACAACCATTTACTACCACTTTCTGGCATCTTCTGCTAAGCCAATGTTGAATCCAATTGGTTACTTCATCCTGAGTGCCAAGCGTCTTAACCTTCTAGAACCTCCCATGTGGTACTTTGTCAAAGGCCTTGCTAAAGTGCATGTGGACAACATTCACCGCCATTCCCTCATCAACCTTCGTGGTAACCTCCTCAAAAAACTCTATAAGATTGGGCAAAACTCTTCAGCCTCAGTTCTATAGTCTCTGTGTCTGTCTCCAGAGTAAACGCGGATGAAAAAAATTTCATTTAAGATCTCCTCATCTCTGTCGGCTCCATGCATAGATGACCATGCTGATCTTCAATAGGACCAATTTTGTACCTTGCTACTCTTTTGCTCTGAATATAGCTGTAGAAACCCTTGGAATTCTCTTTCACCCTGTCTGCCAGAGCAACCTCTTTTTGCCCTCCTGATTCCTCTCTTAAGTGTTCTCTTGTATTTCTTACACTGCTCAAGCACCTCATTTGATCCTGACTGCATATACCTGATATGCGCTACCTTCTTTTTCATTACCAGGCCCTCAATATCCCTCAATAACCAAGGTTCCCTAAACCTTTTATTCACACAGGAACATACAGATTCTGTACTCTCAATATTTCACTTTTGAAGCCTCCCACTTACCAAACATCTCTTTGCCAGAAAACAGCCCATTCCAATCCACACCAACCAGATCCCTTCTGATGCCATCAAAATTGGCCCTACTCCAATTTAGAATCTCAACCCAAGGACCAGTCCTATCTTTCTCCATAGTTATCTTGAAACTAATGGAATTATGATCAATAGATCCAAAGTGTTTCCCTAAACACACTTTTGTCACCTTCCAGAAGAGGAGATCCAGTATTCTCTCTAGTTGGGACCTTGACATATTGATTAAGGAAACTTTCCTGAACACATTTGACAAACTGTATCCCATCCAATCCCTTTACAGTATGGGTGTCCCAGTCAATATGTGGAAAGTTAAAATCACCTACAATCGCAACCTTTTCTTGCAACTGTCTGCTACCTCTCTACAAACTTGTTCCTCTAAATCCCACTGACTACTGGGAGGTCTATAATATAGTCTCATTAACATGGTCATCCCTTTCTTACTCCTCAGTCTACCCATATTGCCTCAGCAGACGAGCCCTCCAGTATGTCCTCTCCGAGCACTGCCGTGACTCCCTGATGAGTAATGCCACCCCTCCCCCTTTAAACCTCCTTCTCTATCATGTCTAAAACATCGGAACCCTGGAACATTGAGCTGCAAGTCCTGCCCCTGCTGCAACCAAGTCTCACAGGTGGCTACAAGATTATAATTCCGTGTGCCGATCCATGCTCTAAGTTCATTTACAATACTCCTCGCATTGAAATAGACGCATCTCACATTAGTCCCACCGTGCTCATTAACCAGTCGATTTCTGTCTTTGCTTGTAGGCTTAACATCTACCTTCCCCACAGCTACTCCACTTGCGGTCCGGCCACATGGTTCCCACCTCAATGCAGCACCGGCAAACCTTCCCGCAAGGATATTGGTCCCCCTCCAGTTCAGGTGCAAACCGTCTCATTTGTACAGGTCCCACCTGCCCTGGAAGAGAGCCCAATGATCCAAAAATCTGAAACCCTCCCTGCTGCACCATCTGCTTAGCCATATGTTAAACTGCACTATCTTCCTATTTCTTGCCTCACTAGCATGTGGCACAGGTAGCAACCCTGAGATCACCACCCTGGAGGGTACACTTAGCATCTCACTCCCTGAACTCACTTTGCAGGACCTCCACCCTTCCTGCCTATGTCATTGGTGCTGATGTGCACCATGACTTCTGGCTGCTCACTATCTTAAAAATGCTGTGGACTCGATCCAAGACATATGTGACCCCGGCACCTGGGAGGCAACATACCAGCCGGGAGTCTTGTTCTCGTCCACAGAATCTCCTGTCTGTTCCCCCAACCAAGGAGTTCTCTATCACTACTGCACTCCTCTTCCCACCCCTTCCCTTCTGAGCCACAGAGCCAGACAGTGCTGGAGACCTGGCCGCTGTGGCTTTCCTCTGGTAGATCGTCCCCCACAACAGTATACAGAATGATATATTTGTTATTGAGAGGAACAGACACAGGGGTACCCTGCACTGACGGCCTATCCCCTTTCCCTCTCCCGTCACCCAGCTACCTGCATCCTGTAACCCAGGTGTGACTGCCTCCCTGTACTCCTATCATCTCCTCAGTTTCCCAAATGATCTGGAGTTCATCCTGCTCCTGCTCCAGCTCTCTAATGCAGTCCAGTCAGGAGCTGCAGCCGGATGCACTTCTCGCAGGTGTAGTCGTCAGCAAGACTGGAGGTTTCCCTGACTTCCCACATCCTACAAGAACAGCATACCACTGCCTGACTGCCACTTCACTGTTCTGTGGAATAAGAGTAAAAAAAGACCTTACCCGAGTCACCAGGTTCTTTCGGGTCTTAAAGACAGAGGGCTCCGGACACAAGTCTCTGTATTTTAAAAAGGGAAAATTTATTTACAAAGACAAACGCAGGGACAGAATGGATGGGAACGGATGCACATTCACACATGGGTGATCATGAGATGTGGGGGAAAATCGCAACAGGGGTGAGATGCACACACACACAAACTGGTTACAAATGATCAAGGAATAAACAATACAATGCCTGAGCGCCCTGAATCTGGACAAGCATTGGCTCTTTGGCCTCAGGAGTCCTTAACTAACTACCCATAAGTAGTGCACAGTTTACCTCAACATCCTCAGAGACACAGAGAGGCCACAAGCCAACATGCGGCACTTTTTATACTGCTGGAGGGCTGGGGGTGGAGCCAGCCCAGGTGATTCACAAACCAATCGCTCGGGGCCAGGTGCAAAGGTGTTTTACAAAAGTCAATGGTTAGGTGTGCCCAGAGGGGCAGGGGTGGAGGCAAACGTTGATTGACAGTGGTGTCGCTTCCGACCTGATGAGCAATGCCAGACCAGAGGGGTCAATGTTGTCACTGTCACATGGCAGCCATGACCTTTCACACTTCACATGACAGCCATGACCTTTCACATTACACCCTTGTCTCTGCTCACTGAAGCCTCCTGAACCAAAGCCGAATCAATGATAATGGCAAAATAAAAACCTTACTTGCTTTTACCTATGCCTTCCCTCTGAAGCCTTTTTTCCTCTCCAAACTTGGGCCACTTACTCTGCCTCTTCATGCTGAAGCCTCAGTTCCCCACTCCAACAATGGTCGCTCCAAAATGGCCACTCCGTTTGACCTGTTAAAACCAGCAACAAAAGAAACACACTGAGTTATGATTCAGTGTTAAAAACTATTTTATTAATCACTACTTATGATAATAAGAAAAAATGAAGTAAAAATGTTAGTATGTTAGAATTAAAAATGTTAAACCTTGAACATTAACCCCAAAAACTAAACTCTTCATGTGTGTGTGGTAAAGTCCCAAACTCCAAGTCCAGAAATGGTTCTTAAAATTCAGTTCAGCAAGCCATAAGGTGAAACATGAGCAAAGGCTTCTTCAACAACCACCGTTGTCTGAAGATAAGACGTAGATGTAGAGAAACATAGAGAGGGTAATTACGAAGTCCAGATGTTCCACAATGGAACACAAACGACGCTTCAGTGCTTACTCGGTAGTGACTTCCTCACCCTGAAAAGCATCTGAATCATGGTTGTCCACACAAATACCTGTTTCCCTCCACAGGTCAACAACAAAGTGAACTCCACTAGATTACTTCCAATTTCCATACGTGGATTGCAGTGACAGACACAGTTATTGTTTCTCATCCATCGATAGAGACAGTAGCAGGCTGGTGTCTCTCTCCCTTTTCTCTCTCTCTCTCTCTCCTTCTCATTCTCTCTCTCTCCCTCTTCAACTTCAACTGACTTCTTCAGCAACGTCATTACGTCCTTTATCTTCTGTTGACGTAAGCACGCCGCACACCCCACACACACGCATGCCCCGCACGCACACACACACACACAACTAACTCTATCTTAAAGGGACATTCACTGAGTCCATAACAGACCCTAACTTCTTCTTATTGGCTGCTGCTAATTAGCCAATCAATTATTACTAAAAATATGCAAGTGTGCCTCTTTAAGGCTCCTGCTCGCTGAAACTGAACACAAAGCCCCGAGACTCACCTCTTTTCAATTCTCCCGCTTCTCGCTCCCAGTCCCAGCTCCTGCTCACTGAAACTGATTTGTATTTGGTATCTCCAGTGGATGGAAGCCCACATTGCTAACACCAAATGCATTACACTAGACTGGCGGAACTGCAAGTGAATCACTGCTTCACCTGGAACGATTGTTTGTCTCCATAAATGGTTGAATGGGAAGATGTGAAAGAACAAGCATAGTATCTGCTGTGGTGGCAAGGGAAAGGGCATTAAAAAGACAACGGTTAGTGGAGATGGAAGAACAGAGCAGGGATCCCTTCAAAATGTTGATGGTGGAATCTTGTTGGAAATGGTATGTGGAGACTGTGGCAAGGCAAGGGTTAAGATAATATGCAGGCAGAAATAGTTTATAGTTAACCAAGGCAAGAAAAGTCCTTGACAGCATAGCTCCCCTTTGCACAGCTTGGGACCTGAGGCTGTTTAGCAAACCAAGACAAAATAAGGATGCAAACAAAGGATGCAAGGCACACACTAACTATTGGACAATTACTGCACTAACTCAAGGGTATTATAGTTTCTATTGGCTATTAACACCTGTATTAACATTGTACGATTGGTAATTGATTATGCAAATAAGGGATTTGAACATAGACAAAGATTCCAATTGCTCAATATCTATGTAAAAATGGGATTTCTTTGTTCAAACTTTACAACAGTTTGGTGACAGGATCTGAACTGTTCTCCTTGTGCACAAGTAAATAAAGTGTGATTGAGAAGTGAGTGCAACTTGTCAGAGTCCAGTTTATATTGGCGAATACAGGGAGCAATTGTGAAGGATTGAGTACAGGGATAGGTGGGGTAAAAAGTGAAAACCAGAATTCTAGCCTCACTTTATTCAGTTTTTTTTGATTGGTGTATTGTGGAGGTCGTGGTTGTTGCGTGACAACACTGCCCCTATTTGGTCAGAAGACACACCACTGTCAATCAAAGCCCGGCTCCACCCCACCCACCAAATGCACATCTGACAATTGGTCTTTTAAGCACCTTTCTACTGGGCCATTGGCCCTTTTGAACTACCTAGGCTGGACCACCCCCAGCCCTCCAGCACTATAAAGGGTGCCACATGTGCTTGGTTCTTTCCCTTTGTCTCTGAGGATGCCCTGTTGGTACGCTGTGTACTGTTTAAGAGAAATTAGTTAAGGACCCCTGGGAGCATAGTGCTGTGCCTGCACTGAGTCGAGGGGTGGCAGGCATCATATTGTTTCTTCCTTGATCATTTGTACCCAGTTCGTTGTGTGCATGTGCATCTTACCCTTGCTCGCAATCACCTGTGTGCGTGTGTGTATTGTTCCCGTTACCCTTTCTCTGCGTTTACCTTTGTAAATAAATCATTTAAACCCAAAGCTGTGTTCAGAGTCCTTGTCCTTCGAGATCCCTCGAACATGTCTCACAACAATTGGGTAGAACAAAGTACATGAGATGCAATTAAGGACTCTGTCCACTATACCTAGGAAAACCCATGGTTCAGAAAGAAGGAAGGCACTTCAGAGACACCTCTGTGGAAAGTCTCGAATTTGGAGCAAATATGATGAAGACAGAGGAACTGGGAAAATGGAATGGAGTCCTTACTTGAAACAAAGTGGGGAAAAATGTCATCCAAATAGTTGTAAAAATCAGCAGGCATGTAATAGATATTTATGGTTAGGCTATCACTTGAGATGGAGAGAGAAAGATACAGAAACAATCCTACCCTGACTTGTCAGATCAACAACTGCTCATCTTCAATTTGTGTATGCTGCATGCTTCCGGACTCAATATTCATTTCTCCAACTTCAAGAATCACTGCCTAGATCTTCAGAGTTGGACATACTTAGGATCATCTGGGATGCTGAGAGCATCATTGACAAGAGTTTTAGCTAATGTGCAGGCAACAGATAGTTGGGTGACCACCAGGAAAGGTAGAGCGAACAGCAGATACTACAGGACTCCCCTGTGGCCATTCCTCTCAGCAACAAGTACTTTGAATACTGCTGGGGGGAATGACCTATCAGGGTACAGTAGCAGCAGCCAGGTCAGTGACTGAGGCTCAGCAGGGAAGGTAAAGTCAGGCAGAGCGATAGTGATAGGAGACTCGATAGTTAGGGGGACAGACAGGAGATTCTGTGGCCACAAAAGCGATGCCAGAATGGTGTGTTGTCTCACCGGTGCTAGGGTTGAGGACGTCTCGGTGTGACTGCAGAACATTCTCAAGGGGGAGGGGGAGCAGCCAGAGGTCATGGTGCACATTGGCATCAATGACATTGGAGAAAGCGGGATTAAGTCCTGAGGAGTAAGTATAGCGAGTTAGGAAAGAGACTGAAAAGCAGGACCTCGAAGGCAGTGATTTCTAGATTACTCCTGGTGCCATGTTCTAGTCAGGGCAGGAATAGAAAGATAGAACAGATGAATGAGTGGCTGAGGAACTAGTGCAGGGGGCAGGGTTTCAGGTTCTTGGACCATTGGAACCTCACAAGAAGGACGGGTTGTACCTTGACTGTAAATGAACCAATATCCCAGCTGGGAAGTTCACTAGTGCTAAATTAGTTTGGCAGGGGGATGGGAACCAGGGCACCAGGTCAGAAAGTGTTTCAACAGATATGCAGGCGGTTAAGGAAAGGTGCAAAATCAAAAGGGTTGATGTCATTGGTGACTTTCCCTAATATAGACTGGGACCTCCTTAGTGCAAGAGGTTTAGATGGGGCAGAATTTGTTAGGTGCATCCAAGAGGGCTTCTTAAATCAGTCCAACTAGAGGAGGGAAAATACTGGACCTGGTACTGGGAAATGAGTCTGGCCAGGTGACTGACCTTCCAGTGGGAGAACATTTGGAGAATTAGGGAGAGTTAATTGGGAACAGCTGTTTTTGGGCAAGTCCACATATTAAATGTCAGGAGTGTTTGAAGACCAACTGCACAGAGTACAGGAATGTGCCAGTGAAAAAGAAGGACAAGGATGGCAAGGTAAGGGACCTTGGATGTCAAGAGAGGGTGGTGAATTTCATCAAGAAGACAAAGGAAGTGTATGTAAGATTTAGGAGGGTAATATAAAATGGAGCCCTTGAGAATTATAAAGAAATTAGAAAAGAACAGAAGAAGGGAATTAGAAGAGCGAGGAGAGGGCCAAGAAAAATCCTTGGCAAGTAGGATTAAAGAGAATCCTAAGACATACTTCAAGAACAAGAGGGTAACTAGGCAAAGGGTAAAACTACTCAAGGATAAAGGAGGGAACAAGTGCTTGGAGGTGGAGGATGTGGGCGAGCTCCTAAATGAGTACTTTGGCTCAGTATTTACCGAGGAGAAAGACGTGGAGAATAGGGAGATCAATGTGGACTGTGCTAAATGGTAGGGTATTTTGAGATGAAGAAAGAGGTGCTTTTGGGTGTCTTGAAGAATGTTAAGATGTATAAGTCCTGAGGGCCTGATGGGATGTACCCCAGGTTACTGAAAGAGGCAAGAGATGATCTTCGTGTCCTCTCTAGCCACAAGTGAGGTCCAGGGGACTGGCGAGTAGCAAATGTTGTTCCATTATTTAAGAAGGGAAATAGGGATAATCCTAGAAACTATAGACCCGTGAGTCTCACATCAGTAGTAGGGAAGTTATTGGAGAGGATTCATAAGGATAGGATTTATGAGCATTTGAAGAAGTATGGCCTAATTAGGGACAGTCAACATGGCGCTGGGCAGGGCAAGTTGTGTCCTATTAACGTGATTGAATTTTTCAAGGAGGTGACAAAGGTGATTGATGAAGGTAGAGCTGTGAATGTTGGCTACATGGATTTTAGTAAGGCATTTGACAAGGTCCCTCATGGGAGGTTTATCCAGAAGATTAAGATGCATGCCATTAACCTTGTATTCTGCCTTCAAATTCGATCTTCCAAAGTGTATCACTTCACACTTTTCTAGGTTGAACTCCAGCTGTCACTTCTCAGCCCAGCTCTGCATCCTATCAATGTCCTGCACAACTGGGCTGAGAAAGACATGGAGGCTTTGGAGAGGGTGCAGAAGAAGTTTACCAGAATGTTGCCTGGATTACATAGAACAGTACAGCGCAGGAACAGGCCCTTCAGCCCACAATATCTGTGCCGACCACGATGCCAAATTAAACTAATTCCATCTGCCTGCACAGGGTCCATACCTCTTCATTTCCTGTGTATTCATGTGCTGACCTAAATGCCTCTTAAATACCACTATCCTTTCTGCATCTCCCACTTCCCCTGGCAGTGCGTTCCAGGCACCCACTGCTCTCTGTCTGTGTTATAAAAAAGATTGCCTCACAAAGCTCTGTTAAACTTATCCCCCTCTCACTTTAAAGCTATGCCCTCTAGTATTTAATATTTCTACCCTGGGAAAAAGACTCTATCTACCCTATCTATGCCTCTCATAATTACATATACTTTGATCAGGCCTCCCCACGGCTTCTGCCTAATACTAGAGGGCATGCATTTAAGGTGAGAGGGAGTAAGTTCAAAGGAGATGCACGGGGCATGTTTTTAAACACAGTGAGTGGTGGCCCTATAGTCATGGAGCAACACAGCACACATACAGGTCCTTCAGCCCAAGGAGTCCATGCTGACCATGGTGCCACCCTAGCTAGTCCCAATTTCCTGCGTTTGGCCCTGTATTAGACATTTCGACCCTGGGAAAAAGATACTGTCTATCTACCTGATCTATGCCTCTCATAATTTTGTAAACTTCCATCAAGTCTCCCCTCAACCTCCACCACTCCACAGAAAACAACTCAAGTTTGTCCAACCTTTCTTTATAGCACATAACTTCTAATCCAGGCAGCGTCCTGGTAAACTTCTCCATCCATGCACCCTCTCCATCACCTCCACATCCTTCCTATAATGGGCAACCAGAATTGAATGCAATACTCCAGATGTGGCCTAACCAGTTTTATAATGCTGCAACATAACTTCCTGACTCCTGAATTCAATGCCTTGAAAAATAAAGGCAAGCATGCTATACGCCTTCTTTACCACCCTATCAACCTGTACAGCCACTTTCAGGGAACTATGTTTGCCCACCTTCAGGGCTGTCTTCTTTGAATGTGCTTGTCACCGACTGTTGCTCCTCATTGGTTTCTCCAAATTGTAACGTTAAAACCAAACGAAAATGAACACAGTCAATTAATTGATTGCAATGTTAGTAAACCAATTCAAAGATTATTCACTATATATTGGAAAAACAAAGATTACAACAACTTCTGTTATCACAAGAAGATACACAGAGTAGAACAAGGAATTTTGGCCTGTTTGATATCAATAGAGCAAGACATATATATTTTCCCCAACTGATCTAACTTAGAAAGAATTTTTTAAATGTTATTTTCATGTTCTGCAACACATTGCCATGGGAGGTGGTGGAAGCAAATATGAGAGCAAAATTTAAGGGGCATTTAGACAGGCTAATGAGCAAGCTGGGTATGGAGGGATATAGATGAGATTCATTAGATTAGCATCATGGTCAACACGGATATGGTGGACCCAAGGGCCTGTTCCTGTACTGTTCTATGTTCACTGCCCTTTCTGAAGGTTTATTCCAAGTGTTCATGAAACCTTGATTGAAAAATAATCTTTTTATTTATTCATTTTTCAGGGTCTGGGCAACACTGACAAGGCCAGTATTTATTGCCTGTCCCCGACTGCCCTTGAGATGGTGGAGATGTTGAACTGTTGCAGTCATTCTGGTGAAGATATTCCTGCAGTCCATCAGAATCTTCAACAACTTCCCTACCACTGATTCAGGGCAACCAGCCTCCAGTTTCCAAACCCTTCTGCCCTTTTAGAACAAGTGGACAACATTGTCTATCCTTCAGTCTTCTGGCACTTCACCCATGACAAACAAAGATGCAAGAATCTAAGTCCCAGCAATTTCCTCCCTTGCTTCTCTTAGCATCCTGGGATAGATACCATCCAGCCTTGGGAATTTATCTACCCTAATGATCTCCAGTAGTTCTAACACCTCCACCTTCCTGATACAGCCACACACCAGAATATCAGCATCTACCTCCCTTAACTCTCCAATGAGAAATGTTCATTCAGGACCTTGGCTCCACACTTGGAGTCAATCTACTCTTTCCTCAGCTGCCCTTTTGCTTCAAATCCATTTGTAGAATATATTTAGTGTCAAGGTTTGTGCGTGGGAAATCATTTGTCACAAATTTGATTTGAGTTCTTTGAAGAGGTGACCAAGAGGATTCATGAGGGTTGGACAATAGACATTGTCTACTTGGACTTTAGCCAGGCCTTTGACAAGGTCCTGTACTAGGCTGCTCTAGAATGTGGTAGGTGGTAGTGAAGAGATTTTTCACATTGTATGCCTGTGACCCGTGGTGTGTCACTGTTATTGGCCCTGTTGTCACATATATGGTTGTTTTGGATGAAAATGTAGGTGACCTGATTTGTAAGTTTGTAGATGACACCAAAATTGGTGGTATAGTGGATAATAAAGAAGGTTAAAAGAAGGGGTTTCGTGGGTTTTGCTTTGGCAGACATTGGGACTTCGGAGCAGATAAGTTTTTCTTTTTTTTAATGGATTTTTATTATAAGGTTTAGTTTTTATAAGGTTCTTTTTTATAAGTTGTTATTTAAGTTTTAATCAGGAATAGTGGGGGCTGGACTGCGCAGGTGTGTGACGTCAGCAGGTAAGGCACAGGCAGTTTAAAAAGCAAACCGCTATATCTAGCGGGCAGCATCGGAGCGGGCAGCTGAGTGAGTGGGAGCAGAGTGGTTGGGCTTTGGCTTAAGGGGCTTAGGCGTAAAGGGGCAAGGCGGGTGAGTGAGTAGTGTTACGAACCAGCAACAAAAGAAACACACTGAGTCATGATTCAGTGTTAAAAACTATTTTATTAATAAGCACTTATGATAATAAGAAAAATAGAAGTAAAAATGTTAAACCTTGAACATTAACCCCAAAACTAAACTCGTCGTGTGTGTGTGGCAAAGTCCCAAACTCCAAGTCCAGGAATGGTTATTAAAGTTCAGTTCAGCAAGCTATAAGGTGAAACATGAGCAAAGGCTTTTTCAACAACCACCGTTGTCTGAAGATAAAACATATATGTAGAGAGAACATAGAGAGTAATTACAAAATCCAAATGTTCCGCGATGGAACCCAAACGACACCTCAGTGTTTACTCGGTAGTGACTTCCTCACCCTGAAAAGCATCTGAATCGTGGTTGTCCACACAAATACCTGTTTCCCTCGACAGGTCAGCAAGAAAGTGAACTCCACCGGATTACTCCCAATTTCCATACGTGGATTGTAGTAACAGACACAGTTATTGTTTCTTATCCATTGATAGAAAAAACTAGCAGGCTGGCGTCTCTCGCTCTCTTTTCTCTCTCTCTCTCCTCTGACTTCGACTGACTTCTTCAACAACGTCATTACATCCTTTATCTTCTGTCGACATAAGCACGCCCCACACACACACACACACACACACACACACACACACACACACACACGCGCACACCACTATGCTTTATCTTAAAGGGACATTCACCGAGTCCGTAACACCTCCCAACTATAAAGAAATTTTTTCCAAGAAAAAATTTAACTGTGCATACAGTTAGTAATGTTAATAATTATCATGCTACACAATTACAGAATATCAGACTAGTAAAGATACATGTTTCCCATTTAACATTGGGAAGGATGATCAGCGATCACACTATCTTTGCCTTTAATGTGAGTTATCATGAGATCAAACTCTTGCAAAATTAAACTCCAATTTAACAGCCTTCTGTTCCTGTTTTTCTATTCGGCTCAGAAACACCAATGGGTTATGATCTGTATTCACAATCAGTGGTTTCTGAGTGGTGCAAACATATACACTGAAATGTTGCAAGGCTAAAACAAGTGACAGTAATTCTTTCTCTATGGTGGAATAATTCTTTTGATGCTCATTAAATTTCTTTGAAAAGTAAGCTACAGGATGGTCAATATCATCAAGGTCTCCCTTCTGCAACAACACAGCTCCTGCAGCTTCATCACTGGCATCTACTGCTAATGAAAATGGCTTTTCAACGTCAGGTGATTTGAGCACAGGATGGTAGCATAAAATGGCTTTCAGCTTCTCAAATGCTTCTTGACAAGGATCTGTCCAAACAAACCACTCCCTTCTTCAGAAGATTAGTTAGGGGAAGAGCAACATCAGCAAAATTTTTACAAAATTTGCGATAATATCCAACCATTCCCCAAAATCTTCTAAGAGTCCTCGTACCCATGGGAACAAGGAACTCAGATACTGCTTGAACTTTTGCCTGAACAGGAGCTAACTTGCCTTGACCTACAACATAACCATGATACTTCACAGTGGCATGGCCAAATTCATTTTTAGCCAAGTTAACTGTAAGGTTAGCTTTGGAAAGTCTTTCAAACAACCTTTCTAACGCAGAGATGTGATCCTCCCATGTATCATTCCCTGTCACTAAGTCGTCAATGTAGGCATCTGTATGTTTTAACCCATGAATCACTGAATTAATCATTCTTTGAAATGTTGCCAGAGCATTTTTTCATTCCAAATGGCAAAACATTATAGTCATACAATCCAGAAGGGGTTGTAAAGGCAGAAATCTCCCCTCCTCTATCTGTTAATGGAACACACCAGTACCCTTTTAATAGGTCAATCTTTGTAAGAAATTTAGCCTTTCCCACTCTGTCTATGCAATCATTCACCCTAGGAATAGGGTAAGCATCTGACTTCGTTACAGCATTTACTTTTCTATAATCTGTGCAAAATTGAACAGTTCTATCAGGCTTAGGCACAATAACACAGGGCAAACTCCAGTTTGAAGTGGAACATCTAATAATATCATTTTCTAACATATATTCAATCTCCTGGTCAACAAGTTTACTCTTTTCCACATTCATTCGATATGGGTGTTGTTTGATTGGTTTTGCATCCCCCACGTCAACATCATGAGTAATTATTGGAACATCTGGGAACAGATTTTTAAATTTTAAAATTAATTCTCTCATCTGTTGTTTTTGTTGAACTTGTAAATGGTCCAACTTTGTTTCAAGGTTCTCCAGGATATTTTGGTTTTTTTAGTTTTGATGGAACAATATTTGGTCTATATTGGCCTTCCTCAATATCAACATCAGACATTCTTGGGACCACATTCATATCATCCACCATAGCCACAACTGAATTTCTCTCATAATAAGGCTTAAGCATGTTTACATGACAGAGTTGTGTTTTCTTGCGTCTATCTGGTGTCCTGATCACATAGTTTACTTCATTTAACTTGGATTCAATAACAAATGGTCCAGAAAAATGAGTTTGCAATGGATTGTTCTGCCTAGGGAAAAATACTAACACCTTTTGCCCCACTGCAAATCTCCTTGGCTGAGCATGTCTATCAAAACATCTGGCTGGTTTTCAAATTCTCTCTTGCTAGCCAGCAGACCCTTTCTAATCAAGTTTTAAATTTTTGGACATAATCCAACAAACTTAAATGCACTTCCTCATTAACCCATTGTTCTCTTAACAATTCTAAAGGTCCTCTCACCCGATGTCCAAATACAAGCTCAAACGGACTAAATCCTAATGACTCCTGTATTGATTCTCTCACTGCAAACAAAAGTAAATGAACACCATCATCCCAATGTTTTCAAAGCAATAAGTCTTCAGCATATTTTTGAGAGTAGAATGAAATCTCTCCAGAGCTCTGAGACTCTGGGTGATATGCAGATGATACAATCTGCTTTGCTCCCAGCTCATAGACTAGTTGTTGAAACAAATTAGACATAAAATTACTGCCTTGACCAGATTGGATTTCTTTTGGCAAACCAACCAAAGCAAAAAATTTTAAAAGAGCCTTTGACACAGTCTTGGCCTTAATATTTCTAAGTGGTATTGCCTCTGGAAATCTAGAAGTTGCACACATGATGGTTAACAAATACTGATTTCCAGCTTTAGACTTTGGCAATGGGCCAACACAGTCCATAATCACCTGCGAAGAGGGTTCAGCAAAAGCAGGAATTGGCTTTGAAGGAGCCACAGGGGGTCTTTGATTTGGTTTACCAACCATCTGACATGTGTGACAGGTTCAACAAAACATCACCACATCTTTTCTCAAACCAGGCCAATAGAAATGTTTCAAGATCTTCCCTACAGTTTTATTCACACCAAAATGACCACCCAAAGGCGTACTATGGGCCAGGTTTAAAATCTCATTCCTATAAACTTTAGGAACCACAACCTGATGAATAACTTCCCATTCCTCATTAACAGGGACATGAGGAGGTCTCCATTTCCTCATTAACACTCCATTTTTGACATAATATCCAATTGGCACTTCCTCAATCTCATCACATGAGAGTGCTTTTTCTCTCAATTCAGTAAGCTCAGGGTTTTTTGTCTGTTCCACCATAAATTCTTTCCTTGACAAAGACAAATCTTTAAATTCAGGCTCAATACAAGGATTTTGATCCTCCAGTGCAGACAGCAAAGTCTCAGACAAGTCATCATAATTTTCTTCCTGTTTAGGGCTGTCACAAGGAACAACATCAGGTTGCACAGGACTGTCGGCCTTGGCTAATTCTTTAGCTCTAGCTCGAGTCGCCGCACAGGATGGTTAAACATCTGGATCATTCTCAGACTCATCAACCCTTGGTTTGGCCGTTAACTGTACCACAGGGACAAATTCTCCATTCGCCAGGTCATTCCCCAATAACAAAGAAACTCCTTTCACTGGTAAACTAGGTCGTATCCCTACTTCGACAGGTCCTTCTATGAACTTTGACTTTAAAATCACCTTGTGCAAAGGGACAGACATAGTGTCACCTGTAACGCCTTGCACTAGATTCACCTCACCAGTGTCAGTTTCTTCACCAAAATTCAAAACACTGTCCAGCAAGAGAGATTGGCAAGCCCCAGTATCTCTAAGGATTTTCACTGGCACCTGGGGTGACCCATCATTCAGTGAAACAAAACCTTCTGATACATAAGAACGGAATTCCTTCCTCACCTGCTTTGACTTTTCAGCCTTTACCTCTGGCAAGGACTGATCTTTAACAACATCTCCTAAACCTTTTTTATTTTTAATTACCTGAAAACAAGCATTGGGCACGACTTCCTTCCTTTTCTTCAAAAGGGCACAATTAGCTATTACATGGCCAGGTTTCTTACAGTAATAACAAGTACGCTCAACAGGTTTCTCCAGCACTGGCTTCTTTTCATCCTTCCCTTTTTGATTACTTCCCAATTTAATCTCCGGTTTACCTGGATTGTCCTTATAACTCTTTTGAAAGGTTTAAGGTGGACCCCATTTGGATTTATGGGTTAAAGCATAATCATCTGCCAACCTAGTAGTTTCTTGTAACGTTTCCACTTCCTTTTCATTTAAGCTGGGACACATCTTTTAAAGTCTTCCACTAACATCAATTCTGTCAATTTATCATAATCCCCAACTGCATTTTTAGCCATGTACCATCATTCAAAACATATTCTTTCCATTGGCAAATTCCATGTACATTTGATCTGCAGATTTCTTCAAGTCTCTAAATTTTTGTCTATAAACGTCAGGTACCAATTTGTACGCCTTCAACACAGCTTGTTTTACCTTTGTATAATCAGCTGCATCCTCAACAGACAAAGCAGAATAAGCTTTTTGAGTTTTACCTTTAATTACACTTTGTAACATAAGAGCCCATCCTTCCTTTGGCCAGTTTGAACACACAGCAACCTTTGTTGGAATGTTGGAAATACTGATCAACCTGATTTTCCTCAAAAGGAGGGACTAACGGAACCTCCCTACTGACTATAAAACCATCATCAGAATCAGATTCCAAACTCTTTTGCTTCATTTTTAACTCATGCTGCCACTGTTTTTCCTTCTCCTCCCTATCCAGCTTCATCCTCCTCAATTCCATCTGGACCTTCCTTTCCTCTGCTTCAGCCTCAAACTTCAAGCGAATTAGTTCCTGTTCCCGTTCAGCCTCAAACTTCAACCGAGTTTGCTCCCGTTCAGCCTCTATCTTTGCTAGCTGCACCTGTGCCTCAGAAATTGCTGGTTCGCTGCCAGGAAACTGTTTTAACACCTCCTCCTCAAACACTTTCTTTTCTACATAATGGCCAGCTATCAGTCTCTGAATAGCTGCCTTTCTCATAAACTGCGTTACTGCCTCAAGATGTAGCTCTGCAGCAATTTTCACCAACTCAGGCTTCCTCATCCCCTGCAATCCTCCAGGGGTGGGTTTTTTCAAAAATGTATCCATTGTTGCTGGTTTCCACACACACAAGCAAATTAAAAAAACTTATCAGACCAACCAAAATCAGTCGTCCACTAAGACCCCAAATTGTTCAAACTCAGACCTGCCTCGTCAATCTTTGGATTGGATCCCGGGCGAATCTCACTAACCTTGGGAACGATACCGGACGAGCCCCCAATTTTGTTACGAACCAGCAACAAAAGAAACACACTGAGTCTTGATTCAGTGTTAAAAACTACTATATTAATCACTACTTATGATAATAAGAAAAATAGAAATAAAAATGTTAGAACGTTAGAAGTAAAAATGTTAAACCTTGAACACTAACCCCAAAACTAAACTCGTCGTGTGTGTGTGGCAAAGTCTCAAACTCCAAGTCCAGGAATGGTTCTTAAAGTTCAGTTCAGCAAGCTATAAGGTGAAACATGAGCAAAGGCTTCTTCAACAACCACCGTTGTCTTAAGACGTAGATGTAGAAAGAACATAGAGAGTAATTACGAAATCCAAATGTTCCACGATGGAACCCAAATGACATCTCAGTGTTTACTCAGTAGTGACTTCCTCAGCCCAAAAAGCATCCAAATCGTGGCCGTCCACACAAATACCTGTTTCCTTCTACAGGTCAGCAACAAAGTGAACTCCACTGGATTACTCCCAATTTCCATACGTGGATTGTAGTGACAGACATAGTTATTGTTTATTATCCATCGATAGAGAAACTAGCCGGCTGGTGTCTCTCTCTCTTTTCTCTCTCTCTCTCCTCTGACTGACTTCGACTGACTTCTTCAACAACGTCATTACGTCCTTTAACTTCTGTTGACGTAAGCACGCCACACACACACACCACTATGCTCTATCTTAAAGGAACATTCACCTAGTCCGTAACAGTAGCTGGTAAGTAGGTAAAAGTAAGGTTTTACCTGTTATCTGTTTATAAATTTTTAAGTAGGAAAAACTAGGGGGAAAAATAAAGAATCAGTTCAGATGGAGGACATGGTGGTGTGCTGCAGCTGCTTGATGTGGGATCCCATGGACCTTGCTGTGGTCCACGATGGCCACATCTGCAGTAAGTGGTCGAGGCTGGAGGAACTTTGGCTCAAACTTGATAAGCTGGAGTTGCAGCTTCAAACACTGCGCAGCATCAGGGAGGGGGAGAGTTATGTAGATACTGTACATCAGGAGACGGCTTCCCTCCTTAGAGCAGATACTTATGGAGTCCAGGAAGTAGATAGAAGGGTGACTGTCAGGGGAAGGAAAAGGAAAAAGAAGACGAACAGGCAGATAGAGCAGAGGACCCCGGAGGCTGTTCCCCTCAGTAACAGGTTTTCCGCTTTGGAAGCTGTTGAGGGAGGTGACCTGCCGGGGCCTAGCAGCAGTAGCCATGCTTATGGCTGGGACCAGTCCTGCTGCTAGAAGGGAAGGGAGAAGAGGAAGGCAGTAGTGATAGGGGACTCGATAGCAGGGAAACAGATAGGAGGTTCTGTGGCAGTGAGCATGAATCCCGGATGGTATGTTGCCTCCCAGGTGCCAGGGTCCGGGATGTCACTGATCGGGTCCACAGGATTCTAGAGCAGGAGGGAGAACAGCCAGAAGTCGTGGTTCATGTCGGTACCAACGACATAGGTAGGAAGAGGGATGAGGTCCTGAAAAGTGAGTTTAGGGAGCTAGGCAGAAGGCTGAAAAACAGGACCTCAAGGGTAGCAATCTCGGGATTCCTGCCAGTGCCACGTGGTAGTGAAGGTAGGAATAGGAGGAGATGGCAGATAAATGCGTGGCTGAGTAGTGCAGGAGGGAGGGTTTTAGATTTTTGGATCATTGGGATCTCTTCTGTGGAAGGTGGGACCTGTACAGAGAGGACGGGTTACACCCGAACCTGAGGGGGGCCAATATCCTTGCAGCCAGGTTTGCTAGGGTGGTTCAGGAGGGTTTAAACTACATTGTGAGGGGGATGGGAACCGGAGGAGGAGGTCAGAGGAAGAAGGGGATGGGGAAAAGTCAGATCTGACAGGTAGATAGGCTTTGAGGAAGGAGAAGCAGAGTACGGGCTATTAAAGTAGTAAGGTGGATGGGCTAAAGTGCATTTACTTAAATGCAAGAAGCATCAGGAATAAGGGAGATGAACTGAGAGCTTGGATAAGTACATGGGACTACAATATTGTGGCTATTACGGAGACATGGCTGACATCAGGGCAGGAATGGATATTGAATATTCCTGGTTTTCAGTGTTTTAAAAGGGATGGGGGGGTGGTGGAGAAGAGGAGGAGGGGTGGCGATACTGGTCAGGGCCACTGTTACAGCTGCAGAAAGGGTAGATAATGTAGAAGGATCCTCTAGAGTCAATATGGGCGGAAGTTAGGAACAAGAAAGGGGCAGTTACCCTCCTGGGAGTATTCTATAGGCCCCCCAGAAGCAGTAGGGATACTGAGGAGCAGTTTGGGAGGCAGTTTTTGGAAAGATCCAAAAATAACAGGGTTATTCTAATGGGAGACTTCAACTTTCCAAATATTGATTGGCACCTACTTAGTGCCAAAGGTTTAGACGGGGCGGAGTTTGTTAAGTGTGTCCAGGAGGGATTCCTGTCACAGTATGTTGACAGGCTGACTAGAGGGAATGCCATATTAGATCTAGTTTTAGGTAATGAACCAGGACAAGTGACAGATCTATTGGTGGGTGAGCATTTGGGGGACACCGACCATTGCTCCATAACCTTTAGAATTGTCATGGACAGGGATACGAGCAAAGAGGACGGGAAGATATTTAATTGGGGAAAGGCAAATTATGAGGCTGTAAGGCGAGAAGTTGGAGGGTAAATTGGGATGACATTTTTGAAGGGAAATGTACTATAGAGATGTGGTCGATGTTCAGGGATCTTTTGCAGGATGTTAGGGATAAATTTGTCCCTGTTAGGCAGAGAAGGAATGGCAGGGCGAAGGAACCGTGGGTGACGAGAGAGGTGGAACAACTAGTTAGGAAGAAGGCAGCATACATAAGGTGTAAGCAGCAACGATCAGACAGGGCTCATGAGGAACTCAAGAAAGGGCTGAGGAGAGCAAGAAGGGGAAATGGAAAGGCTTTGGTAAGTAGGGTTAAGGAGAATCCCAAGGCTTTTTTCTCGTACGTGAAGAGCAGAAGGACAGCTAGGGTAAAGGTAAGTCTGATTAAAGACAAAGGTGGGAGGATGTGCCTGGACGCTGTGGAAGTGGGTGAGGTTCTCAATGAATACTTCTCTTCAGTATTCACCAAGGAGAGGGGTCTTGATGATGCTGAGGACAGTGTTGGTAAGGGTAATGTTCTAGAGTATATAGTTATCGAGAGAGGATGTGTTGGAGTTGTTAGAAAATATTAGGACAGATAAGTCCCCGGGGCCTGACGGAATATTCCCCAGGCTGCTTCATGAGGTGAGGGAGGAGACTGCTGAACCATTGGTAAGGATCTTTGAGTCCTCGTTGTCCACGGAGATGGTACCGGAGGATTGGAGGGTGGCGAATGTTGTCCCCTTATTCAAATAAGGTAGTAGCGATAGTCCAGGGAATTACAGACAAGTGAGCCTTACGTCTGTGGTGGGTAAGCTGTTAGAAAGGATTCTAAGAGATAAGATCTATCAGCATTTAGAGAATCATGGACTGATTAGGGACAGCCAGCATGGCTTTGTGAAGGGAAGATCTTGCCTCACAAGCCTGATAGGGTTCTTTGAGGAGGTGACCAGGAAGATTGATGAGGGTAGTGCAGTGGATGTGGTCTACGTGGATTTTAGTAAGGTGTTTGATAAGGTTCCGCATGGTAGGCTTCTTCAGAAGGTCAGAGGCCAAGGGATCCAGGGAGGCTTGGCTGTGTGGATTCAGAATTGGCTTGCCTGTAGAAAGCAGAGGGTTGTGGTGGAGGGAGTGCATTCGGATTGGAGGGCTGTGACTAGTGGAACAGGCATCTGTTCTGGGACCTCTACTTTTTGTGATATTTATTAATGATTTAGATGAAGGGGTGTAAGGGTGGGTTAGCAAGTTTGCAGATGACACAAAGATCGGTGGTGTTGTGAATGGTGTGGAGGGCTGTTGAAGCTTGCAGAGGGATATTGATAGGATGCAGGGCTGGGCTGACAAGTAGCAGATGGAGTTCAATCCAGAGAAATGTGAGGTGGTACACTTTGGAAGGACAAACTCCAAGGTGGAGTACAAGGTAAATGGCAGGATTCTGGGCAGTGTAGAGGAGCAGCGGGATCTGGGGGTTCATCTCCACAGATCACTGAAAGTCACCTCACAGGCAGATAGGGCAGTTAAGAAAGTTTATGGGATGGTAGCTTTCATAAATCATGGGATTGAGCTTAAGAGCCGCGAAGTAATGATGCCGCTTTACAAAACTCTGGTTAGGCCACACTTAGAGTACTGTGTCCAGTTCTGGTCTCCTCATTATAGGAAAGATATGGAGGCGTTGGAAAGGGTGCAGAGGAGATTTACCAGGATGCTGCCTGGATTAGAGAGTATGGATTATGAGGAGAGACTAAAGGAGCTAGGGCTTTACTCATTGGAGAGGAGGAGGATGAGGGGAGACATGATAGAGGTATACAAGATATTAAGAGGAATAGATAGAGTGGACAGCCAGTACCTCTTTCCCAGGGCACCAATGCTCAAAACAAGAGGACATGGCTTTAAGGTAATGGGTGGGAAGTTCAAGGGAGATATCAGAAGGAGGTTTTTTTATCCAGAGATTGGTTGGTGCATGGAATGCGCTGCCTGGGGTGGTGGTGGAGGCTGATACGTTGGTCAAGTTCAAGAGACTGTTAGATAAGCATATGGAGGAATTTAAGATAGAGGGATATGTGGGAGGAAGGGGTTAGATCGTCTTAGGTGTGGTTTGAAGGGCGGCACAACATGGTGGGCCGAAGGGCCTGTATTGTTCTATGGTTATCTAAGATTACAAGGGGATCGAGATCAACTGGGAAGGTGGACACAGGAATGGCAAATAGAATTTAACTCAGACAAGTGTGGAGATGCATTTTGGAAAGTTAAAGTAGGCCAAGACATAGACTGTAAATGGCAGGAGTATTGTTGAAAAGAGATCTTGGGGTACAGGTACATGGTTCCCAGAAAGGTGCAACACAGGTAGACAGGATGGTAAAGAAGGCATATGGCATGCAGGCCTTCATCAGCCATGGCACTGAGTACAAGAGTTAGGATGTCATGTTACGATTATACAGAACGTTGGTTAGACTGCATAATATAGAAAAGATGCGATTAAGCTGGAGAGGGTGCAGAAAAGATTCACAAAGATATTGCCCGGACTGGAGGGCTTGACTTATAAGAAGAGATTGGATAGGCTGGGACTGTTTTCCCTGCAGCAAAGAAGGCTGAAGGGTGACTTTATGGAGGTTTATAAAATTACGATGGGCATAGATAAGGTAGATGGTCACAGTCTTTTCCCCAAGGTTGGGGACTCTAAAATGAGAGGGCATAGGTTTAAGGTGAGAGGGAAGAGAATGAAAGGGAATCAGAGGATCAAGTTTTTCACACAGAAATTCGTGGGTATATTAAACAAGCTGCCAGAGGAGGTGGTAGAGACAAGTACAATAAAATGTTTAAAAAACATTTGGACAGGTATATGGATAGGAAATCTTTAGAGGGATATGAGCCAGATGTAGTCAAATCACATTAGTTTAGGTCGGAATGTTTGTCAGCATGGATCAGTTGGGCAAAAGAGCCTGTTTCCATGCTACATAACTCTGTGTGTGTCTCTCACTTCACTTCTGCAATTCAGCTCTTTGGTTCATGTTTGGACCAAGGCTATGAAGGCTAAAGCCCAGTGGTCCTCGAGAAACCCAAAATGGGCTTCAGTGATCAGGTTACTGGAGATTAAGAGTCGCTAGACAACCCTGTCAATGACACTTGCCTTCACTTGACAATTGAATTAGGCGGTAACTGGCTGGATTAGATTTGTTTTTTGTAAACAAGACAAACCTGGGCAATTTTCCACATTACTGAGTAAGCACTGGAATAGTTACTGTAACGGAACAGTCTGGCTTGAGACATTTCTTCCAGATACCACTTGCTTTTCACTAGTTTGAATGATGCCCCTCTATACTACTGCGACTCACTCTAGAGGACTGCTCTAGACTTGTGTTTTCTCTTGTTTTATCATACTTTCTTCAAAGACTCAAAGGGACCTTGGAGTTCATGTATGTTTCCCTGACAGTGGAGTCACAGGTTCACAGGGTGGTGAAGAAAACTTTTAGTACACTGGCCTTCATCAGTCAGGGCATTGAGAATAGAAGTTGGGAGGTTATGTTGCAGTTGTACTAGATGTTGATGAGGCTGCACTTGGAGTATTGTGCACAGTTCTGGTCACCCTGCTGTAGGAAGGATGTTATTAAACTGAAAATAGTGCAGAAAAGTGCACTGAAAAGTGCAGAATAGTGCACTGCTATACAACCATCAAAGATGCCTTCCGAGCCACCCCTCATCCTCACTTTGGGAAATCAGACCACCAGGCTGTGCTCCTTCTCCCTACATACAAACAGAAACTGAAACGGGAGGATCCAGTACGGAGAGTCGTGCAGTGCTGGTCTGAGGAAGAAGATGAACTCCTACGTGACTGCTTTGAGACAGTGGACTGGTCCATGTTCAAAGACTCAGCTGCCAGCCTTGATGAGTATGCCACCACCATCACAGACTTTATCAGCAAGTGTGTGGAGGACTGTGTACCAAATAAGACAATACGGCTGTTCCTAAACAGGAAACCATGGATGAACCGGGAGATCCACTCCCAACTGAAGGAGGACTGCTGCACACAAATCTGGTGATCCTGATCTGTACAAGAAATCGAGGTATGACCTTCAGAAAGCTATCAGGGATGCCAAGAGGCAATACCGACTCAAAATAGAGTCCCTGACCAGCCGTCAGTTATGGCAGGGCTTACATGATGAAGATGGGCTACAAGACGAAGTCGGGCTACAAGACAAAGTCGGGCTGCATAGCTAACAACAGGGCATCGCTTAACACATGAACTTAACACATTCTATGCGCATTTTGAACAAAAGGGAAGTGGATTGTCACTATCCACCCTGACAGCCACCAACGCAGCTGAACCTGTGATCACAATGGAGGATGTAAGATCAGTCTTCTGGAGAGTGAACACGAGGAAAGCACATAGCCCAGATGGTGTCCCGGGCCGTGTGCTCAGATCTTGTGCTGATCAGCTGGCAGAAGTATTTGCAGACATGTTCAACCTCTCCCTGCTTCAATCTCAGGTTCCCCCCGTTTTAAGAAGACCACTATCATCCTGGTACCAAAGAAAAGCAAGATAACATGCCTCAATGACAGTGGCTCTGACATCCACCATCATGAAGTGCTTTGAGAGGTTGGTCATGGCTCGCATCAACTCCAGCCTACCAGACAACCTGGACCCATTGCAATTCACCTATCGCTGAAACAGGTCCACAGCGGATACCATCTCCCTGGCCCTTAGCTCAGCTGTGAAGCATCTGGACAGTAAAGACATCTATGTGAGACTATTATTTATTGACTACAGCTCTGCCTTCAATACAATAATGCCAAGCAAGCTTGTCACCAAACTCCGAGACCTAGGACTCAACACCTCCCTCTGTAACTGGATCCTTGACTTTCTAACAAACAGACTGCAATTAGTGAGGATAGGCAGCAATACCTCTGGCACGATTATTCTCTTTTTCAATCTTTTTATTAATTTTCAAATTAATACAGATTAACATCAATCATTATACATGTGATACAAAGATCTGGAAGACAATCATGACATATATAATCATAAAGAAAAAAAGTAATCTAGACCTCACGGTCTCTTAGTAAGCGAATATAATAAAAAAAATCAAAAAGGGAAAGAAAAATATTGTGTAATAAAAAAAAGAGAACCCACAAATCATAAAAATTATAAGTAATAAATCAAAACAAACTAAAAAAAATTTCAAAAGAGAAAAAAAAACTGGACTGATATTTCTCGGTGAACAAAGAGCAGTATTATGTCGTCAACTCCGCTCCTCGAAGTTCAAAGGTTATTGAAAAGGGATCTATATCATATGAAAATATTGAATAAATGGACTCCAAACTTACTCAAATTTAAGCGAAGAATCAACAGTGCCACTCCTAATTTTTTCTAAGTTTAAAAATGATATAGTTTGAGAAAACCATTGAAAAGTAGTGGGAGGTATTGGATCCTTCCATTTAAACAAAATGGATCGCTTGGCCATTAATGTAACAAAGGCAATCATACGGCAAGCAGAAGCAGATAAGTGGCCAGATTCCATCCTTGGTAGCCCAAAAATTGCAGTGAGAGGGTGAGGTTGTAAATCAATATTCAATACAGATGAAATAATGTTAAAAATGTCTTTCCAATATTTTTCCAAAAGAGGGCAGGACCAAAACATATGTGTCAGGGAAGCCACATCCGACTTACATCTGTCACATACAGGATTTATATGGTGATAAAAACGGGCTAGCTTATCCTTAGACATATTGGTCCTGTGAACTACCTTAAACCATATCAAAGAGTGTCTGGCACACATTGAAGATGTATTAACTAATTGAAGAATTTTCTTCTATGTCTCTGTAGGGAGAAGTATCTGGAGTTCTCTTTCCCTTTTATTCTTAATTTTATCAAGTATCTCTGGACGTATTTTCATAATTAGATCATAAATTATTGCTATCAAGCCCTTCTGATAGGGATTAAAACCTAAAATTTTTTCCATAATTTCAATTTTATATGGAGTCAGAAAAGAAGGTATAGTAACTCTTAACCAATTTCTAATCTGTAAATATTGAAAAAAGTGTGATCTAGGCAAACTGTATTTATTAGACAACTGCTCAAAAGATTAAAAAAACAGTTATCAATGAATAAATCATAGAAGCATGTTATTCCCTTCATTTCCCAAAAGAAAAAGCTAAGTCAATTCTGGACGGTTGAAAGAAAAAAATTAGATTGAATGGGACTTGACAAGTGTCATGAACCAGCAACAAAAGAAACACACTGAGCATGATTCAGTGTTAAAAACTATTTTATTAATTACTACTTATGATAATACGTAAAATAAAAGTAAAAATGTTAGTATGTTGGAATTCAAAAATGTTAAACCTCGAACGTTAACCCCAAAACTAAACTCGTCGTGTGTGTGTGTGACAAAGTCCCAAACTCCAAGTTCCGGAATGGTTCTTAAAGTTCAGTTCTGCAAGCCATAAGGTGAAACATGAGCAAGGGCTTCTTCAACAACCACCATTGTCTGAAGATAAGACGTAGATGTAGAAAAACATAGAGAGAGTAAATACGAAATCCAAATGTTCCATGATGGAACCCAAACGACACTCCAGTGTTTACTCGGTAGTGACTTCCTCACCCTGAAAAGCATCCGAATCGTGGTCGTCCACACACACAAATACCTGTTTCCTTTTACAGGTCAGCAACAAAGTGAACTCCACCGGATTACTTCCAACTTCCATACATGGATTTCAGTGGCAAACACAGTTATTGTTTCTCATCCATCGATAGAGAAAAAAAGCAGGCTGGTGTCTCTCTCCCTTCTCTCTCTCTCTCCTTCTTCTTCTGACCTCTTCAACAACGTCATTACGTCCTTCATCTTCTATTGACGTAAGCACGCCCCACACACACACACTCTCTATCTTAAAGGGACTTTTACTGAGTCCGTAACATAAGTTAAATTTATTCAATCTAAAAAATTTACGAAATTTAAACCATATTCCTATTGTATGTTTAACTATTGGGTTAGTCATATGTTTACTCAATTTAGTAAGTGCAAAAGGGAGTGAGGCTCCTAAAATAGAAACTAATTCATACTCAAGGTATACCCATTAGGGACATTGAATTACATCTAAATCTTGTGCCCAAAAAATGAAATATCTGATATTAATTACCCAGTAATATAATCTAAAGTTAGGCAAAGCCATGCCACCATCCTTTTCTAATTTTTGTAAATATTTCTTATTTAACCTTGGCTTTTTATTCTGCCATATATATGAAAGAATTTCAGAATCAATAGTGTCAAAAAAAGATTTCAGGACGAAAGTTGGAATCACCTGAAATAGATATAGAAATTTTGGTAAAATATTCATCTTAACCGCATTAATTCGGCCTATCAATGATAAAGATAATGGGTACCATTTAGTAAATAATAGTTTAACGTGATCAATTAAAGGTAACAAGTTATCTTTAAACAAGTCCTTGTGCTTCTTGGTAATTTTAACACCCAAATACATAAAACAGTCAGTTACTAATCTAAATGGTAATTGCCTATAAACTGGGGTTTGCATATTTAATGGAAAAAGTTCACTCTTATTAAGATTTAATCTATAACCAGAAAAAACACTAAACTGAGCAAGCAGTGATAATACTGCGGGGATAGATTCCTCCGGGTTAGAAATATAAAGTAAGAGGTCATCTGCATATAGATATATCTTATCTTACCCTGTCCACGAGTAATACCAAATACGTTAGAAGAATCCCGAATAGCAATTGCCAAGCAATGTCAAATAATAAAGGACTTAGAGGGCAACCCTGTCTAGTACCTCGAAAAAGCCTGAACAAAGGGGATCCCTGATTATTAGTAAGTATTGAAGCCATAGGTGTGTGATAAATCAATTTGATCACAGATATAAAATTGGGGCTAAAATTAAATTTCTCAAGTGTATTAAATAAATATTCCCATTTGACTCTGTCAAACGCCTTTTCAGCATCTAATGGAATCTGGAATTTTAGATGAGGGGGTATATATAATATTCAATAACCTCCTAATATTAAAATGCAAATAACGATTCTGAATAAATCCTGTCTGGTCATCAGAGATAATTTGTGGAAGAACCTTTTCCAATCTAAAGGCCAATATTTTGGAAAATATTTTGGAATTTACATTTAATAAAGAAATGAGTCTATAAGATGCACATTCAGTGGGATCTTTATCCTTTTTAAGAATTAAAGAGATAGTTGCTTAAAAGGATTGTGGTAATTTATCCACTGATAGGGCATCTTTAAAATTTTTTCCTAACCAGGGAGAAAGAAGATCAGAAAAGGATTTTAAAAATTCGACTGTATACCCATCAGGACTGGGTAGAAAAAATTACTTTCTTTATTTCTTCCTCCGAAATGGGTGCATCTAATATTGAACGTTCATTTAATGATAATTTCGGAGTCTTCAAATCCCTTAAAAATTCATGCATTAATGTAGGATCTTCAGGGGATTCTGATTGGTGTAAAGAAGTATAAAATTCTTGAAAAGATTTATTACTTTATTCATGGTCCACCGTGTACGAATTCTCGTTTACGAATTTTAATAATCTGACGTTTAGTTAAAACGGCTTTCAGTTGGTTGGCCAGCAATTTACTAGATTTGTCACCATGTATATAAAACTGACTTCTGGTTTTAAGTAATTGATTTTCAATTGGAGATATTAATAATAAACTGTGTTGTAATTGGAGTTCAGTTCTCTTTTTCTAGAGCTCCAAATTAGGGGCATCAGAGTTTTTTTTTAATTGATTTCTTTAATCTTATCAGCTAATATACCTATTTCATTATTGGTTCATTTTTTCAATGCAGCAGAATATGAAATAATTTGACCACGGATATAAACTTTAAAAGTATCCCATATTATTCCACTGGAAATTTCTTTAGTAAAATTAGTTAAAAAGAAAAATGAAATCTGTTCTTTAATAAAATGGACAAAGTCTAAATCTTGCAATAGAGAAGGATTGAATCGCCATTGTTTGACGCCAGAGGGTACATCTGCTAAGTTAATTGATAATTTCAATGGTGCCTGATCAGAATGGCAATTGCATCATATTTACAATCAATAATAAATGGAGCTAATCTAGCATCGGTAAAAAAAAATCAATCCTCGAGTAATTAAGATAAACATGAGAAAAAAATGAAAATTCTTTATCATATGGGTGTAGAAATCTCCAAACATCTAGAATTCTGGAATCAACTAAAAAGGAATTAATAAAGACAGCGGATTTGTTTGGAAGTGCAAGATTCGACACGGATCTATCCATCGGAGGGTTTAAACAGCAATTGAAATCTCCACCCATAATCAAAATATATTGGTTTAAATTAGGAAAAGGTGCAAATAAATGTTTAAAAAATTCAGGATGATCAATATTAGGTGCATAGACATTAACCATAACAATTTTTTTATTATGAAGTAAGCCAGTAATTAATAAAAATCTACCATTCGGGTCTGAAATTATTTTATGATGAACAAATGAGATTGAGGAGTCTATAAAAATAGAGACTCCTTTCACCTTTGTGAATTAGAATGAAACTGTTGACCCCTCCAAAATCTAAAAAAAAAGCATTGACTATCCTCTCTCCTAATATGAGTCTCCTGCACAAAAATAATCTGAGCATTCAGTCTATGAAAAACTTTAAAGATCTTTTTGCGCTTAATTGGATTATTTAAACCATTTGTATTCCAGGAAACAAAATTAATCATCTTATCCATTTTAATAAACTAAAAACATATGGTATGTAAAGGGTTAACCTTACTGTACAGGAGGCTCATTAACAGGAAGAGGAAAAAGACTTCAAAGAGGAGCCAGATATGACAAGAATTCAGACATATTTGCAGTTCATCAGTCCAGAAGAAAAAAACTAACCTAAAAATAGCCCCACCTCCCACCCACAAAAGCCCGAAAACTGGCCAATAGGCAACCAGAAAGCTACCCACTAATTTGAATAACCCCAGCTCTATTGGTGACAGGTCTCCAAATTGAAAAGAATGTAAACTACCATTTATAGCCTAAACAAGCTATTGAAAAACCCAAAGCAAATTTACCAAACTATAAACAAACGTTAAAAAATTTAAACAAAGCCAAAGGGTATTAACAGTCAATATTTAAAAAATACAGTTTTATAATTATTTCAAAAAGAAAAAAGTGATCAATCATTTTGTCGTTCTTAATTATTATTAAAACAGAGCACTAAAAATATTAAAATAAAAGAGAAAAAGGAAAAAAAGAGTCACTAAGTATGATAAGTGTCCATGTTCCAGAACCAAGCAAGAGAGCATTACAAAAGAGAAAGAAGTATCTCCAGAGTTAGGAAGGGTTCAGATCTGAAAATTAATTATTGCTTAATAGACCAAATAAGTATTAAATCAAGGAAGAACACATTTGAAACACTGAACTCGCTTGAAAAAGATTTAATCATGACCTAACAAAAGCTGGAACAGCAAAAACAGAGGATTATTGACTTAGAAAGCCGCAGTCGGAGAAGTAATGTAAGAATCATCGGTTTTCCAGAAAATGCTGAAACTGGCAAACCCACTGAATTTTCTTCTAAACATCTGATCGACGTGTTTGGCCCTGAAGTGTTTTCTGCTCAGCCTATTCTTGATCGTGCTCATCGAGCAACAAGACCAAAACCTCCGCCAGGGCACGATTATTCTCAACACTGGTGCCCCACAAGGCTGCGTCCTCAGCCCTCTACCCTACTCCCAATACACTCATGACTGTGTGCCCAGATTCTGCTCTAACTCCATCTACAAGTTTGCAGATGATACCACCATTATAGGCCGTATCTCAAACAGCGATGAGTCGGAGTACGGGAAGGAGATAGAGAACTTAGTGGAATGGTGTCATGACAACAACCTTTCCCTCAATGTCAACAAAAGAGCTGGTCATTGACTTCAGGAAAGGGGGCAGTGTACATGCACCTGTTTACATCAATGGTGCTGAGGTCAAGAGGGTTGACAGCTTCAAGTTCCTGGGAGTGAACATCACCAACAGCCTGTCCTGGTCAAATCATGTAGATGCCACGGCCAAGAAAGCTCACCAGTGCCTCTACTTCATCAGGAGGCTAAAGAAATTTGGTCTGTCCCCTTTGACTCTCACCAACTTTTACCAATGCACCATAGAAAGCATCCTATCTGGATGTATCACGGCTTGGTACAGCAACTGCTCTGCCCAGGACCGCAAGAAACGGCAGAGAGTTGTGGACACAGCCCAGCGCAACACAGACACCAGCCTCCCCTCCTTGGACTCTTGTCTTTACCTCTCGTTGTCTTGGTGAAGCAGCCAACATAATCAAAGACCCCACCCACTCAGGGCATTCTCTCTTCTCTCCTTATCCATCGGATAGAAGTTACAGGTGCCTGAGGGCACATACCACCAGACTTAAGGACAGCTTCTACCCCACTGTGATAAGACTATTGAACGGTTCCTTTATACAATGAGATGGACTATGACCTCATGATCTACCTTGTTGTGACCTTGCACCTTATTGCACTGCACTTTCTCTGTAGCTGTGACACTTTACTCTGTACTGTTACTGTTTTTACCTGTACTACATCAATGCACTTTGTACTAACTCAATGTAACTGCACTGTGTAATGAATTGACCTGTACGATCGGTTTGTAAGACAAGCTTTTCACTTTACCTCGGTACAAGTGACAATAATAAACCAATACCAAAAGATTTACAAGGATGTTGCTAGGACTCAAAAGGACTGAGTTATAAGGAGAGGTTGAACTTTTTTTTCCTTGGAATGTAGAAGACTGAGGCTTTTGAAATCATAAGGGGCATAGATAGGGTGAATGCACTCAGTCTTTTTCCCAGGGCTGGGAAATCAAGATCTATATATACATATATGTTTATATATAGACATAGACACACACACACACAGGGTGGTATGTATAGGGAATGAGCTGCCAGTGGAAGTGAGTGGGGCAGGTTCAGAAACAACTTTTAAAAGACAGTTGGACAGGTATAGGGACAGGAAAGGTTTAGAAAGGTCTGGGCCAAACATGGGCAAATGGGACTAGCTTGGAGGGGCATCTTGGTTGACATGGACCAGTTGGGCCAAAGGTCCTGTTTCCGTCTCCGAATACAACTCATCTCAATCATTCAAAGCTAAAGAATCCACATTTCTCTTCCCATGTTGCTCAAGTATGCAATTGTCCAGATAAATGACAATTTGGGCTTAATTGAAAGTCAAGGGACATATGAGCAACTTCTCCATTAGCCACTGCCCCAATACTGATGTACTAACTCAGTATTATTAATTTAATTTTTGCATTGCCTCTGTCACAGCAGCAAGGGAAATTTTTTTCTCTGTAATACATAATTAATATATTTGTACCCAGGATATGGCCATACTGGCATGGTTGCATTTTACTGCCCATGTGAAGTGCCCTGCGTCATTTGAGGTTCTTTGTACTGGAACTATTATCCTTTTAGTAATGTTCTCGTAATGGTATTTGGTAGAGAAACAACGAAATCTAAAATTATGATTGGATATGGCCGGGATTAAAACCTGAAAGTGTTCCAATGGTGTTACAGTTGACTATAAAGGAGAAATGGATACTAGTTCCAGTGGTTGTAAGGAATTGTTCCAGCAAATTATTGTAGTCTGGATGGTTCCAGCTTCTGAGGTGCAACTAAGTATGCATCCAACCATTCCTTACTTTGCCAATGAACTTTATAGCTGATGGAGAGGCTTTGGGTGATCCCTGGTGAGCCTTTCATTGCCCAGGATTTCAAAGTATATGCAGTAGATAAACAGAATAGTTCATGATTTGCAATCAACATATCCGTTTTCCGGCTCCTCCCTTACCGGTTTTCAAATGGATGGTCCAGTTTTAACTTGTAGTTGACCCTTCCCCTCAGCTGTGGGTGCGGTGGCCAGGCTCAGGTGCTTGGCACTCACTGCTTGCTGGGCTGGAGGTGGAGGCAGAAACCCTAAACAGACTCAAACAGGACACGATGTGCAGGATGGGATTAGGTTGGGGATCACTTTATCCACCAGCAACAACCGCCTTCTGTCGGTAAATCTTCCACCAGGGTGAGCGCGGCTTCAGTCACTGCAAGTTGCATGGAGCCCAGCAGTGGAATTTTCTGTACCGTCACCTGGATCCAGCTGTTCAAATAATAAAGCGGATTGCTCTTCTCCGGGACCCTGCCGCGCTGCCCCATCCAGCTCCCCATCCAGCAGAATGGAGCCGGGAGCGGCTGTCCTCCTGTCAGTGCCGCTAAGATTAGCTATCACTCGGTCATTTTTTTCCGGCTCCCTGGAGCAAGGCTATAATGGTTTCACTATCGGAGCAGCACCTGCCGCTCCGAGTGGCTGGACCCAGTGCGCTCCCCGATACCGCCGGACAGCGACCGAAGGCGAGGCCCAAACCCGAGCCCGGCGCCGCCTCACCACCCGGCACCGCCGATACCTCCCGCCCACACACACCTTGTACACTGATTGGGTCGTCGCACAGTTAGGTAGCTTCTGATAGGCTGTACAAGCTGTCAGTCTCTGCTGTGCGCGCTTGAGGTTGGCGCGCTTTTTGCGGCGAAGTTTCTGGAAGCGGGAGTTGCGGTCGTGACGGTTGGTGGGGGGGGAGGTGGCCAACCGCCTCCGGACGGGTGGCACCTCGTCTTATCCAGCGGTGCGCCGAGCTCCACAGGTTAGTTTATGCGGTATTGCCGAAGGCTGGCCACAAGGCATAGGAGCAGAATCAGGCCATTCGGTCATGGCTGATTTAGTTTTCTTCCTCAACCCCATTCTCCTGCCTTCTCCCTGTAACCTTTGACGCCCTTACTAATCAATAACCGACCAACCTCCGCTTTAAATACACGCAGAGACTTGGTCCCCATAGCCACCCCTCTGGCTGAAGAAATTCCTCCTCATCTCAGTTCTAAAGGGACGTCCTTCTATTCTGAGGCTGTGCCGTCTGGTCCCAGACGCTCCCACTTCTGGAAGCATCCTCTCCACGTCCACTCTATCCAGGCCTTTCACTGTTCGGTAGGTTTCAATGAGATCCCCCCCTTATCCTTCTAAACTTCAGCGAGTACAGGCCCAGAACCATAAAACGGTCTTCATATGTTAACCCTTTCATTCCTGGGATCATTCTTGTAAACCTCCTGTGGACCCTCTCCAGTGCCAGCACATCCTTCCTTAGAAATGGGGCCCAAAACTGCTCACAATGCTCCAAATATGGTCTGACCAATGCCTCACAAAGCCTCAGCATTACTTTGTTGCTTTTATATTCTAATCCTTGTGAAATTAATGTTAACATTGCACTTGCCTTCCTTACTACCGACTCAACCTGCAAATTAACCTTTAGGGAATCCTGCACTGGGACTCCCAAGTCCCTTTGCACCTCCGAGTTCTAAATTCACTCCCCATTTAGAAAATAGTCTACACTTTTATTCCTCCTACCAAAGTGCATGACCATACACTTCCCTACGCCACTTTGCCCATTCTCCCAGCCTGTCCAAGTCTTCCTGCAGACTCCCTGCTTCCTCAACACTACCTGTCCCAACACCTATCTTTGTATCATCCACAAATTTGGCCACAAAGCCCTCCATTCTGTCGTCCAGATCATTAACATATAAACGTGAAAAGTAGTGGACCCAAAACTGACCCCTGCGGAACATTGGCAGCCAACCAGAAAAGGCCTCTTTATTTCCATTCTGCCTTCTTCCAGTCAGCCAATCTTCTATCCATACTAGTACCTTTCCTGTAATACCATGGGCTCCTATCTTGTTTAGCAGCCTCATGTGTGGCACCTTGTCAAAGGCATTCTGAAAATCCAAGTAAGCAACATCCACTGACTCCTTTGTCTATCCTGCCTGTTACTTCCTTAAAGAATTCCAACAGATTTGTCAGGCAAGATCTCCCCTTAAGGAAACCATGCTGACTTTAGCCTATTTTATCAAGAGCTTCCAAGTACCCTGCAACCTCATCCTTAATAATGGACTCTAACATCTTACCAACCACTGAAGTCAGGCTTGTCTTTTTTCTCCCTCCCAATAATTTCTTGTCTTTTTTCTATGTCCCTTCTTAAAGAGTGGAGTGACATTTATGATTTTCCAGTCCTCTGGAACCATTCCTGACTCAGCCACGGTTGCCTCATCATCCCTTTCGAAATCTTCTTTTGGATGAACTGATCCTGCATCTTCCAAATTACTCCCAGAAACTCCCGCCTTTGCTGCTTTACTGCCATCCCTGCTAGGGTCCCCTTTCAATGAGCTTCGGCCAGCTCCTCTCTCATGCTTCTGAAGTTAGCTTTACTCAACTGTAATACCGATACATCCGATTTTAGCTTCTGCCTCTCAAACTGCAGCATGAATTATGATCACTGCCTCCCAAGGGTTCTATTACCTTACGTTCCCTAATCAAATCTGGTTCATTGCAGAACACCAAATCCAGAATTGCCTCTTCCCTTGTGGGCTCAACCACAAGCTGCTTTAAAAAGTCATCTCGCAGGTATTACACAAATTACTTCTCTTGGAATCCAGTACCAACCTGATTTTCCCAATCTACCTACATATTGAAATCCCCCATGACCACTGTAACATTGTCCTTTTTACATGCCTTTTATATCTCCTGTTGTAATTTGTACCTTGCATCCTCGCTACTTTTCAGAGGAGGATGGGAGCAAGGAGGGGGAGGGGTGGGGGTGGAGACAGGCTGGAATCCAAGGTGTGGAGCCTGGCAGCTGAAGGTGGAGAGTGAGTGGTCCGGAAGGAGAGGGAGAATACTGCAGAGTATGGAGGCAGAGGCTTTGGCTCCAACCTGAATCCCTACCCCTGCACCAGCTCCTCAGCCACACATCCATCTGTTCTATCTTTCTATTCCTGTCCTCACTAGCACTTGACACCAGGAGGAACCCAGAAATCACTACCTTTGAGGTCCTGCTTTTCAGCCTCTTGCCTAACTCCCTATACTCACTGCGCAGGACCTCATCCCCCTTCCTACCCATGTCATTGGTGCCAATGTGCACCATGACCTCTGGCTGCTCACCCTCCCCCTTGAGAAGGTTCTACAGCTGCTCGGACACTTCCTCAGCCCTGGCACCCAGGAGGCAACACACCATCCTGGCGTCTCTTATGTGGCCACAGAATCTCCTATCTGTCCCCCTAGCTATCAGGACTCCTATCACTATTTCTCGGTTTGGTTTTACCCTTCCCTGCTGAGCCTCAGAGCTGGTCACGGTGTCACTGACCTGGCTGCTGCTGCACCCTGATAGGTATTCCCCCCCATCCCAAAAGTATGCAGGAGGGCTATGCTGAGGGGAATGGCCACAGAAGAATTCTCTATATGCTTGCTTGCTCTACCTTTTCTGATGGTCACCCAATTATCTGCTGCCTGCACCATGACCACCTCGCTAAAACTTTTGTCAGTGTTGATCTCTGCAGCCCAGACGATTAAAATGATGTAAAAAGGTGGGTGGCAGGGAGAGAGAGAGGAGTATTAATCGGGGACTTCTTTTACCTCCAGAAAAAAAAACAACCTTTAAAAAGCTCTGGCCTCCCCTCTGCTGCTCTGGCTGCTGCAACTGGCTGCTGTTAGGATAAATTTGTTAAGGATAAATTAGGATAAATTTGTTAAGATGCACCTAACAAATTCTGCCCCATCTAAACCTCTTGCACTAAGGAGATCCCTGTCTAAATTGGGGAAGTTGAAGTCACCAACGACAACAACCTTGTTGATTTTTTACACCTTTCCCTAATCTGCCTGCATGTCCATTCCTCATTGTCCCTGTGGCTTTTGGGGCTCTGTAGTATGATTCTATTAGAGTGATTGTACTTATCTTATTTTTGAGTTCTACCCATATGGACTCAGTGGATAAATCCATATGGGTAGAACTCATGAGGGAACATCATGTCCCCTCTGAATGCAGCTGTGATATTGTCCCTGATTAACAGTGCAACCTCTCTCTCTCCCTGCCACCCCCACCTTTTTACATCGAAATCTTGGAACATTAAGCATCCAGTCCTGTCCCTTTCTCTCAACCAAGCCATATCATTGTTCCCTGCATTGTTCCATGCTCTTAAGTTCATCACCCTTACCCTGAATACACCGAGCATTAAACATGCTTCAGCCCATCTGTTACCTTGCTCCTGCCTGTCCTTCCTTACAGATTTACTGCTCATGACATCTACCGTCCTCTCAATCTCTCAACTTTCTGACCTGGTGCTCTGGTTCCCACCCTCCCTGCCAAACCTCTGCCATAACCTTTAAAATTGTCATGGACAGGGACAGGTGCAGAGAGGACAAGAGGTTTTTCAATTGGGGAAGGGCTAACTACGAGGCTATAAGGAGAGAACTTGGGAGTGTAAATTGGGATGTCCTTTTTGAAGGAAAATGTACCATGGAGATGTGGTCGATGTTCAGGGATCTTATGCAGGATGTTAGGGATAAATACGTCCTGGTGAGGCAGAGAAGGAATGGCAGGGTGAAGGAACCGTGGGTGACGAGAGAGGTGGAACGACTTGTTAGGGAGAAGAAGGTAGCATACGTGAGGTATAAACAGCAAGGTTCAGACAGGGCCCGTGAGGAATATAGGGTAGCAAGGAAGGAACTTAAGAAAGGGCTGAGGAGAGCTAGAAGGGGACATGAAAAGGCTTTGGCTAGTAGGGTTAAGGAAAATCCCAAGGCCTTTTTCAAGTACGTGAAGGGTAGGAGGATGGCTAGGGTGAAGGTAGGTCCGATTAAGGACAAAGGTGGGAGAATTTGCCTGGAGGCGGCGGAAGTGGGAGAAGTTCTCAATGAGTACTTCTCTTCAGTATTCACCAGGGAGAGGGGTCTTGATGATGCGGAAGGGAGTGCTGGTAGGGGTAATGTTCTTGAGGTTGTTGATATCAAGAGGGAGGATGTGTTGAAGTTGTTAAATAATATTAAGACATAAATCTCCGGGGCCTGACGGGATTTTCCCCAGGCTGCTTCGAGAGGCTAGGGAGGAGATTGCTGAACCACTGGTAAGGATCTTTGAGTCCTCGTTGTCTACGGGGGTGGTGCCAGAGGATTGGAGGGTTGCGAATGTGGTCCCCTTGTTCAAAAAAGGTAATAGGGATAGGCCAGGAAATTATAGACCGGTGAGTCTCACATCTGTGGTGGGTAAGCTGTTAGAAAGGATTCTAAGGGATAGGATTTATGAACACCTTGAGAATCATGGACTGATTAGGGACAGCCAGCATGGCTTTGTGAAGGGAAGCTCTTGCCTCTCAAGCCTGATAGAGTTCTTTGAGGAGGTGACGAGGAAGATTGATGAGGGCAGTGCGGTGGATGTGGTTTACATGGATTTTAGTAAGGCGTTTGATAAGTTTCCTCATGGTAGGCTTCTTCAGAAGGTCAGAGGCCAAGGGATCCAAGGAAGCTTGGCTGTGTGGATTAGGAATTGGCTTGCATGTAGAAAGCAGAGGGTTGTGGTGGAAGGAGTGCCCTTGGATTGGAAGGCAGTGACTAGTGGTGTCCCGCAGGGATCAGTTGTGGGACCTCTACTTTTTGTGATATTTATAGATGACTTCGATGAGGGGGTGGAGGGCTGGGTTAGTAAGTTTGCAGACGACACTAAGATAGGCAGTGTTGTGGATAGTGTGGAGGGCTGTCAGAGCTTACAGAGGGATATTGATAGGATGCAGAGCTGGGCTGACAAGTGGCAGATGGAGTTCAATCCGGAGAAGTGTGAGGTGGTACACTTTGGAAGGACAAACTCCAGGGCAGGGTACTTGGCAGTGTGGAGGAGCAGAGGGATCTGGGGGTTCATATTCACAGTTCATTGAAAGTTGCCTCACAGGTGGAAAGAGTTAAGAAGGCCAATGGGATGTTGGCTTTCATAAGTTGCGGGATTGAGTTTAAGAACTGCGAGGTGATGATGCAGCTTTACAAAGCTCTAGTTAGGCCACACTTAGAGTACTGTGTTCAGTTCTGGTCGCCTCATTATAGGAAGGATGTGGAGGCATTGGAGAGGGTGCAGAGGAGATTTACCAGGATGCTGCCTGGATTGGAGAGTATTGAATATGAGGAGAGGCTTAAGGTGCTAGGGCTTTATTCACTGGAAAGGAGGAGGATGAGAGGAGACATGATAGAGGTATATAAAATATTGAGAGGAATAGATAGAGTAGACAGTCAGCGCCTCCTTCCCAGGGCACCAGTGCTCAAGACAAGAGGTCATGGCTTGAAGGTTATGGGTGGGAGGTTCAGGGGAGATGTCAGAGGGAGGTTTTTCACCCAGAGAGTGATTGGTGCATGGAATGCACTGCCTGGGGTGGTGGTGGAGGCAGATACATTGAACAGGTTCAAGAGCCTGTTGGATAGGCATATGGAGGAATGTGAGATAGAGGGATATGCAGGAGGAAGGGGTTAGGCAGTGTGAGGGTGGTCTGATGGACGGCACAACATGGTGGGCCGAAGGGCCTGTTTTGTGCTGTATGGTTCTATGGTTCTGCATAAACCACAAACCAGGTACAGACCATGTGCAGGCAGATAGGATTAGTTTGGATTAGAATCATGGTTGGTATGGACATTATGGGCCAAAGGGTCTGTTCCAGTGCTGTACCTTTGTATGTTTATGCTGCTGAGGAAATGCACCAGATGTGACCTCCTTATTACCATCTCAGGTTTCTACTTGCTAAACTACAACAGGATAGCTTAGTTGCACTTACTTCCAAGCATCAGCATCTCTGATAGTCTAAAGAGATGTAAGTTGTAATTGTAATGAGGTCCAGGAAAAGGGCAGAATATTGGATTGACCACAGGCTCAAGATGTCCAAGAATGATTGTCCTGATGACCACAAAGCAAAAAACACACAAAAATTCATTGTTGCCGAAGTACAGCAGTAAATTGAGAATGTCATTTGCTAAGAAATCACATAACCTAATGACAATTGATACCAGCTCCAATAACATTGTCATTCTTCGGAGGCATTATACTTGACTGCATGTTGTACCTCTGTCTTTCTTCATGTGTACATCAAAATTGGTTTGACAAAAATGATCTGCGGGGGACTGAGTAAGAAGCATCATCTGCACAAAGCCTGTTAAGAATATAACACTTAACATTAAAGTAAGCAGCCTACAACAGTATCAAAAGGATTATCAAAGTCAGAGCTGCAAAATATGTGGCTCAGTGACAAGACAGTGAGATTATCTGGTCAGGCAGGAATAATATGAAGAACTTCTTGGGACCTCTGAAGAAAACCTAGGTGGTCAGGAACATTCCCAATGCTGAATGGTCATGATGCCACATTACTCATTGAAAATGGAAAAAGATAGTATAAAGGTAGGTCAAATACATCAACCTGCTCAAGCTAAACGTTGAATAAGGAAGGAGGCAATTGATCATCTGGTTCAGACAGATATCATCATAGCTCTGATTGATTATTTTCAGTTTCAATCTGTTCTCAAATGACAAAGTACCTGTAGCTGTATTGAAGTCTACAATGCTGGAGGCTCGCATGTAGCTTTGTAACTGTCTGAACTGTTCCAGGAAACATGGGCTCAAGGAAGTACACAACCTTCAGGATGCATCTATCATTCACTTGGAAAGATGTGCAACAATCATTGGAACTCAATTCAGTTTGTAGTACTGAAAATATACTGAACAAGTACTCTGATCCAACAATCATTGTGGCTTCAGGAAAGGATGCAGGACCATAAACTAAGCATGGTTGTCTTTGAATATGAAGGATAAACAATGTGAGTGACTCGCCACTCCCTAACTAATTCCCTAATGCCATCAAACGAGTGTTTGATGGAATACTGTTATTGACTGGATGAGTGGAGGTTTATGGCATTCAATTTTTTCACCATTCAGAACAAAACTTGATCAACATTCTATACACCAACCTGAGCATTTGTTTCCTTCTCCATTGTTTTTATAGAGCTGTTATGTATATTATTTCCAAAAGGCACTGCAGCAACTCTCCGAAGCAGCTCTGCAATACTGACCAAACCTGTGACCTTCACCATGTAGCAAGAGGACATATGCAAGCTCTCTTCCAAACACACAATATCCTGAGTTTGAAATATAACTTTTTTGGATCTATGTCCTGGAATTGTCTATAATGTCTATAATTGTCTATGTCAGATAGGGAGTACCTTCACCATGCAGACTGCAGTGGTTCAAGAAGGTGATTTGCTACCTTCCCAAAGTCAGTTAGACTTGGGCAACAAGTGGTGACCATGCCAGTAAATCCTGCACTCTTTGGAAGTTGGAGATGGGAAAGTAAAATGCAGTCTGAATTCTGAAAGTGATTCAAAGAAGTGTGTGAATTACACTTGATAATTACCATTAACAGTGATGCATGACGGCAACTGATCCTTCTATGTTTTGTTTTTTGTGCATCTCCGCTTCTTCCAGGTGAACACTAAAAGTGTGGGAGAGTTGTGTTCCCCATGCAAAAGGTGGTTCAACTTGAACCTCATTATATCATCACTAAAGGGTCCTGGTATATGTTTTGAAGGGTGCTCACAACACAGTTTATAAGAAAAACCAGAAAATGGACCACAAACTATAGCAAAAGCCCTCTTGTGTATAGTGGGTACTGTGATATTGCATGTACTTGCGTGCATTTTAATTTTTTGAAAAATTCACAGTGCCAGAAGATTGGCTTGCGGTTATACCAGCTAAACTATAGTTTTGAATTGTAATTGTCACTTTAAGGTACACAATTTAAATGTGTGTCTTGTTTGATACCAACCTAACTCTATGTTAGTCCCAGTGGCATTATAGTTATGTATCTAAGAGTTAATTCTGTGAGTTAAATTTGACTGTATATCGAGGCTGATGTTGATCCTGGCTATACAGCACAAATCATTTGATAGTGATCAAGGTCAGAAACACTGGATTATTTGTTCCTCCCCAATCCAGGAAGGTTAAAATGTGTTATTGTGCCTCTAATTTCATCCCTAATCAGTTAATGCGGGAGTAAATTTGACCTTTCTGATCTGTGCAACATCAAATTTATTTCCTATGTATTTAACACATCTGATTACAAACTGCATGGGAAAAGGAAAAAAATGAGGAAATAGAGGCTTAATTCTGTACACAAATTTAATTCATTATCTTGCTTATTTCTTTTCTTTCTATCTCAATTTATTCAGCTTTAAATTAATATGCTAGATTGTTGATGGAGCAAGGAAAAGGAAAACACAATCTTAAGAGGAGCTGTTCTTTTGACAGCTTTTTCCAGTACAGATGGACAGATGACAAGCAATGTAGTGGATCAAATGTTAGATGGCGTTGCAGCATTGACAGTTTGATGTGCAATAGAGAGCAACGTGCTGCAGTAAGGAAGACTTTACCAATCCCACCAATGGACACAAGTGGTAAGTTTTCAAGCAGGTAATTATATTGTGAAATAATAGGGTTGTTTCCTTTGGAGCAGCAGCGACTGAGGGGAGAGCTGATAGAAATTTGTTAAATTATGAAGGAATAAGTAAAGTAGACAGCCAGTATCTTTTTCCCAGGTTTGAAATATCTAATACTAGAGGGCATGCATCGAAGGTGAGAGGGGGAAAGTTCAAAGAAGATGTGCAGGGCAAGTTTTATTTTACACAGGGTGGGTGACGCCTGTAGTGCACCACCAGGCGTGGTGGTGGAGGCAAATATGATAGGAGTTTAAGGGGCTCTGAGATAGGCATATGGATATGCAAAGAAGAAGGATATGGCAGGCAGAAGGGATTAGGTGTCATTAGCTTAATTAGTTTAGCACAACATCATGGGCAGAAGGGCCTGTTCCTGTACTGTTCTGTTCTATGAAATGCCACATGTATCGGCATCCATTTTCACGTTCAACACTAAAACAGAAAATACATATCAGCTCCACTTCTCTCCCCAACTGCTGTTTTAAGCCAAGGACATCACAGCGGCATGTTAGTGGAGATGCCTCATAGCTCCGGAGACACATCTGGTGCTCTCTGTGTGGAGTTTGTATATTCTCCTGTGGTTATGTGGGTTTCCTCCAGGTGCTCTGGTTTCCTCCCACAAGTGAGTGGTAGAATCTAGGGAAAATTGATTTCAAAGAGAATTTCAAAGATAAGATTTCAAAGGAAGTATTTTTGTTGCTGGAAATCTGAAATAAATACAGAAAAGAGAATCTTGTAATCTGGGTTCTGTGTGACAAGAGGGATGAGAGGGCATCTCATAACTGAACTTGATAGAGCATTTCAAAATTGAGAGGGGTAGATAGCAAGAAACTTTTCTCTATGGCAGAGATGTTTAAGACCAGAAGGCATAGGGTTACAGTGAGGAGTAAGAAGGGGGTGGTTGTAATCTGGAATGCACTGCCTGAGAAGGTGGGTGAAGGCAGGTACTCTTGCAACACATAAGAAGCACCTGAATCACCAAGGTATTGTGGTCTGAGGATCAAGTGCTGTTAAGTGGGTTATTACAAGGAGGGACCTGATTGTCACCGTGGACATGTGTGGCAAGATTCTGCTCTAGCTCCTTCTACAAGTTCACAGATGACACCACCATAGTGAGCCAGATCTAAATAGCAAGACAAGAGTACAGGAAGAAGACAGAGTCTAGAGGCATAGTATTAGGACAACCTTTCCCTCACTGTCAGCAAAACAAAAGCTGGTCATTGACTTCAGGAAGCATGGCAGAGCACATGCCCCTATATGTCAATGGTGTCAAGATGGAGATGGTTGAGAGCTTCAAGTTCCTAGGTGTAAATATTGCCAATAGCTTGTCCTGGTCCAATCACATAGACATTATGGCCAAGAAAGCACACCAGCCCCTCCACTTCCTCAGAAGACAAAGGAAGTTCTGTATGTCCGCATTGAACCTCACTGGTTTCCATAGATGCCTATCTGAATGCATCATAGCTTGGTATGGCAACTGCTCTGCCCAAGACCACAAGAAATTGCAGAGAGTTGTGGGCACAGCCCAGTCTATCACAAAAACCAGCCTCCCCTCCATTGACTGTCTACACTTCCTACTGCCTCAGGAAAGCAGCTAAAGCCTCAGGAAAGACCCCTCCACCCTGGTCATGCTCTCTTCTCCCCCCTTCCATTAAATAGAAGATACAAAAACTTGGAAACACACACCAGTCTCAAAGACGGCTTCTATCCCGCTGTTTGAATGGACCTCTTGTATGATAAAGATGACCTCTTAATATTCCTTGTCATTGCCTTTGCACCTTATTCGTCAACCTGCACTGTAACTAATACTATATTCTGCAATGTTATTGTGTTTCCCTTTATACTACTTCAGAGTACTTGTGTTTAGAATGATCTCTGTGGATGGCATACAAAACAGTTTGTCACTAACTTCTAGTGCAGTTTCAAGCCAGGAGGCAATGCCGAGCAGTGAAGCAGTAGGAAAGTTTAGGAGAGCACCATGAGTGTAGTGGACTTGTGTAGTTTCAAGCCAGGAGGCAGAGCAGAGCCATAGTGTAGCGGCAACTTGAGTATAAGTGCTGGAGCTTTGGCTCAAGAGGCTTTGGCAAGGAGGCTGAGCAGAGAGCATGTAAGAGCAGATAAAATTAGGGGTAAAATGACTTTTCTGATTAGTATAGCTGGGATGACATTTATGGCAGTGGTATGTTCCTCCTGCAGGATGTGAAATCAGAGAGACTTCCACTGTTCTTGATGACTTCACCTGTGGGAAGTGTACCCAACAGCAGCTCCTGACTGGCCATGTTAAGGAACTGGAGCTGGAATTGAATGTACTTGGGATCATCTGGGATGCTGAGAGCATCATAGATGAGAGTTTTACTAGGTGTGGGCAGCAGGAAGTTGGGTGACCACCAGGAAAGGTGAAAGGAATAGGCAAACTGTGCAGGGTTCCTTTGTGGCTATTCCCCTTAGCAACAGGTATCCTTTGGGTACTAGATGAAATATGATGATGCTGGAAGAACTCAGCAGGCCAGAGGATGCATCCATCATTCACTTGGAAAGATGTGCAACAATCATTGGAGTTCAATTCGGTTTTCTAGTGCTGAAAATATACTGAACAAGTACTCTGACCCAACAATCATTGTGGCTTCAGGAAAGGATGCAGGACCAAGAAGAGAAGAAGCATGATGGGGGGGCGGGTGGTGGGGGGTGGCTGGGAATTACCTAAAATGGGAGAATTCAATATACATGCAGTGTAGGAAAAGGGGAAGCCAAAGATTGGCACCAAAGACATTTGTAGAAAGTGGCCTGCTGCGCAGTGAAGCCGAATTCAGTTCTGAAGAAGGGTCCTGACCCGAAACATTGACTGCCTGCTTTTCTCTACTGATGCTGCCTGGCCTGCTGAGTTCCTCCAGCATCATCGTGTTTCATCTAGATTCCAGCATCTGCAGTCCTTTTGTTTCTCTATGCTTTGGTCACTACTGGGGTGGGGGGGCTGATGATCTATCAGGGCACAACAACAACAGCCAGGTCAGTAACAATGTGACTGGCTCTGAGACTCAGTAGGGAAGGGAGGAGTCAGGTAGGTCAATAGTGACAGGAGACTTGATAGTTATGGGGACACACAGGAGATTATTCAGTGGCCACAAAAGCAGCACCAGGATGATGAGCAGCTGCAGAACATTCTCAAGGGCGAGGGTAGCAGCCAGAGGGTGTGGCATCAAAGACGTTTGTAGAAAGAGAGCTGCTGTGCAGTGAGTACAGGGAGTTAGGAAAGAGGCTGAAAGGCAGGATCCCAAAGGTATTACTCCCAGTGCCACATGCTAGTGAGGACAGGAATAGAAAGATAGAGCTGATGAATGTGTGGCTGAGGAGCTGATACAGGGGGCAGAGTTTCAGGTTCGTGGATCATTGGAACAACTTCTAGGGCAGGGGTGACCTGCACAAGGGGGATGGGTTGCATCTTAACTGGAGAGGAGCCAATATTCTGGTGTGGAGGTTTGCTCATTTAAACTAGTTTGGCAGGGGATGGGAACCAGAGCACCAGATCAGAAAGTGGAGGGATTCAGGGGAATGTAGATGTCATGACAGGTAAGTCTGTAGGGAAGTAGCAGGTGATATACATGATAGGATGGAAGGGTTGAAGTGTGTCTGTTTTAATACCAGGAGTATTAAGGGTGATGAACTTACAGCATGGATCAGTACATGGAACTATGATGTTGTGGGCATTAGAGACTTGATTGAGGAGGACAGGACTGGATGCTTAATATTCCAGGGTTTCAATGTTTTCATAGAACAGTACAGCACAACACAGGCCCTTCGGGCCACAATGTTGTGCCGACTTTTAAACCTCGCCTCAAACTATCTAACCTCTTCCTCCCACATATCCCTCTATTTTAAATTCATCCATATGCTTATCTAGCAATCTCTTGAATTTGACCAATGTACTTGCCTTCACCACCACCCCAGGCAGCGCATTCCATGCCCCAACCACTCTCTGGGTAAAAAACCATCCCCTGATATCTCCCTTGAACTTCCCACCCATTTCTTTAAAACCATGCCCTCTTGTATTGAGCATTGGTGCCCTGGGTAAGAGGTACTGGCTGTCTACTCTATCTATTCCCCTTAATATTTTGTACACCTCTATCATGTCTCCTCTCATTCTCCTTCTCTCCAAAGAGTAAAGCCCTAGCTCCCTTAGTCTCTCCTCATAATGCATACTCTCTAAACCAGGCAGCATCCTCTGCACCCTTTCCAACATTTCCACATCCTTCCTGAAATGAGGTGACCAAAACTGGACACAGTACTCTAAGTGTGGTCTAACCAGAGTTTTGTAGAGCTGCATCATTACCTCGCGTCTCTTAAACTCGATCCCACCACTTATGAATGCTAACACCCCATAAGCTTTCTTAACTACCCTATCCACCTGTGAGGCAACTTTCAGGGATTTGTGGATATGAACTCCCAGATCCCTCTGCTCCTCCACACTACCCAGAATCCTGCCATTAACTTTGTACTCTGCCTTGGAGTTTGTCCTTCCAAAGTGTACCACCTCACACTTCTCCGGATTGAACTCCATCTGCCAGTTCTCAGCCCAGCTCTGCATCCCTCTGCAATCTTCGACAATCCTCCACACTATCCACAACACCACCAACCTTTGTGTTGTCTGCAAACTTGCCAACCCACCCTTCTATCCCCTCATCCAAATCATTAATAAAAATCATGAAAAGCAGAGGTCCCAGAACCGATCCTTGTGGGACACCGCTAGTCATAGCCCTCCAATCTGAATGCACTCCCTCCACCACAATCCTCTGCTTACTACAGGCAAGCCAATTCTGAATCCACATGGCCAAGCTTCCCATGCCCTCTGACCTTCTGAAGAAGCCTACCATGAGGAACCTTGTCAAATGCCTTATTAAAATCCATGTAGACCACAATGGTATCATGACAACAACCTTACCCTCAAGGTTGACAAAACAAAAGCTGGTCATTGACTTCAGGAAAGGGGGCGGTGTACATGCACCTGTCTACATCAATGGTGCTGAGGTCGAGAGGATTGACAGCTTCAGGTTCCTGGGAGCGAACATCACCAACAGCCTGTCCTGGTCAAATCATATAGATGCCACAGCCAACAAAGCTCACCAGCGCCTCTACTTCCTCAGGAGGCTAAAGAAATTTGGTGTGTCCCCTTTGACTCTCACCAACTTTTACCGATGCACCATAGAAAGCATCCTATCTGGATGTATCACGGCTTAGTACGGCAACTGCTCTGCCCAGGACCGCAAGCTGCTGCAGAGAGTTGTGGAAACAGCCCAGTGCATCATGGACACCAGCCTCCCCTCCTTGGACTCTTGTCTTTACCTCTCATTGTCTTGGTGTAGCAGCCAGCATAATCAAAGACCCCACCCACCCGGGACATTCTCTCTTCTCTCCTCATCCATCGAGTAGAAGATACAGATGCCTGAGGGCACGTACCACCAGACTTAAGGACAGCTTCTACCCTACTGTGATAAGACTATTGAACGGTTCCCTTATACAATGAGATGGAATATGACCTCACGATCTACCTTGTTGTGACCTTGCACCTTATTGCACTGCTCTCTGTAGCTGTGACACTTTACTCTGTACTGTTACTGTTTTTACCTGTACTACCTCAATGCACTTTGTACTAACTCAGTGTAACTGCAGTGTGTAATGAATTGACCTGTACGATCGGTTTGTAAGGCAAGCTTTTCACTACCTCGGTGCAAGTGACAATAATAAACCAATACCAATACCAATCTACTGCACTACCCTCATCAATCAGTCTGTCAACTCCTCAAAGAACATAGTTTGCTCCTGTCTCTCTCCAAGGCTATGGTAAAGGTCAAGCAGTTATGGTCACTGTCTCCAAAATGCTCTCCCACCAAGAGATCTGAAACTTGATCGGGCTCATTGACTAGTACCAGGTCCAGAATGTGCTCTCCTCTAGTCAGCCTGTCCACATAATGTGTCTGGAATCCTTCCTGGACACTCCTAACAAACTGCTCCATCTATCCTCTTTATAAGAAGGAGGTGCCAATCAATATTAGGGAAGTTGAAATCACCCATGACATTGACCCTGTTATTTTTGCACATTTCCAAAATCTGCCTCCCGATCTGCTCCTCAGTGTCTGCTGCTATTGGGGGGTCTGTAGAATACTCCCAATAGAGTGATCGCTCCCTTTCTGTTTCTGACTTCCACCCACACATTCAGTTGATGATCCCTCCAGGACTTCTTCCCTTTCTACAGCTGTGATACTGTCCCTGATCAGCAAAGCCTCTCCCACCTCTTTTACCTGTGTATCTGTCCCTTTTGAAATATCCAAACCCTGGATTATCCAACAGCCATTCCTGCCCTTGTGGCAGCCAAGTCTCTGTAATGGCCACAATGATGTAGTTACCCAAGCTCTAAGTTCATCTCCCTTGTTCCTGATACTTCTCGCATTAAAGTAGACACACTTCAGACACACTTCAATGGTTATAATATCCCAGTCCCATGTAGCTATCCAAGCCCTAGGTTCATTCACCTTACCTGTCATACCTCTTGCTGTGAAATAAATGCAATTTAATCCAATAAGTTTTCCTCACTGCTTGCAATTCTGCTGTCTGTCATGCCTATTCAACTTGCTGTCACTGACTTCTGCATCAGAGTCCAGCCTCTCATTTGCCTCCCTGATGCTTGGGATCCCACCCCACTGCCAGTCTATTTTAAACCCACGCTAGTAGTGCCAGCAAACTAGCAAATCTGCCTGCCAGGATATTGGTCCCCCTCCTATTCAGGTGTAACCTGTCCCTCTTGTACAGGTCACCTCTGCCCCAGAAGAGATCCAAATGGTCCAAAATTCCGAATCCCTGCCCCCTACACCAGTTTTTTAGCTATGCATTCATTTACCATATCCTCCTATTCTTGCTGGCACATGGCACTGGAAATAATCCGGAGATTACTATCCTCGGTCCTGCTTTTTAACATCTTCCCTACCTCCCAATATTCATTCTGCAGGACCTCATCCCTTTCTCTACCTATGTCATTTGTGGCAACATGCACAACGACTTCTGGCTGCTCAGCCTCCCCCCTGAGAATGTTCTGCAGCCGATTTGTGTCGTCCTGGACCCTGCCACCAGGGAGGCAATACGCCATCCTGGAGCATCAGCAGAATTTCTTGTGACACCATTCCGGAGTCCCTTTTGTGGCCACAGAATCTCCTGCCGCCCGTCTAACTATTGAGTCTGTTTTCACTATAGTCCTTCTGCCTTCACCCTTCCCTGCTGAGCCTCAGAGCCAGTCCTGGTGCCACAGACCTGGCTACGGCTGCCTTCTCCTGAATGGTCATCCCCCAAACAGTATCCAAAACTTGTTTTCGAAGGGAATGGCCACAGGGCAATCCTGCACTATCTGTCTCCTCCCTTTTCCTTTCCTGGTAGTCACTCAACTATATTCTGCCTGCACCTTAGGTGTGACCAGATCGCTAAAACTTTTATCTATGATACTCTCACCATCTTGGATGATCCTGAGTGCATCAGGAGTGTCAGTCAGGAGCTGCAGCTAGACACGCTTCCCACACAGTCCTAGGACACTGGAAATCTCCCTGATCTCCCACATCCTGCAGGAGGAGCATACCACTGTCCTCTGAGACCAAAAAAGAAATTCAAGGAACCTTACCTGTGCCTCTGCTCACTGAAGCCTCATGAACCGAAGCCTCTTTCCTTACCACTCAAACACTGGCCCACTCTCACAATGGCAGCTCCACAATATCCATAGAATTTAACCCTTCTCACCTTAAATGCATACCCTCTAGTATTTGACATTTCGACCCTGGGAAAAAGATACAGCTATCTATCTATGCCTCTCATAATCTTATGAACCTCTATTAGGTCTCCCCTTAGCCTCCGCTACTCCTGAGATAACAGTACTCCAGATGCGGCCTAACCAGAGTTTTATAAAGGTGCAACATAACTTTCTGACTCTTGAACACAATGCCTCAACTAATAAAGGTAAGCATGCCATATGCCTTCTTTATTGCTGTGCAGCCACTTTCAGGGAGCTATGAATTTGGACTCCTTGATCGCTCTGTATATCAACACTGAATCCAAATGGCCAAGTCACTGTAGACCCCATGCATCTTAATCTTCTGGATGAACCTACCATGAGGGACCTTGTCAAACATCTTACTAAAATCCATGCAGACAACACCCAGAGCTCTATGTTCATCAATCATCTTCATCACCTCCTCGATAAATCCAATCAAGTTATAAAGCCACGTCTTTCCCCGCATAAAGCTATGCTGACTGTCCCTAATTAGACCATGCTTTTCCAAATGCTCATAAATCCTATCCCTGAGAATCCTCTCCAATAGCTTCCCTACTACTGATGTGAGATTCACTGATCTATAATTTCCAGGATAATCCCTATTTCCCTTCTTGAACAAAGGCGCAACAATAGACAATAGGAGCAGAAGTAGACCATTCGGCCCTTCGAGTCTGCACCGCCATTTTGAGATCATGGCTGATCCTCAACAATCAATATCCTGTTCTTGCCTTGTCCCCATATCCCTTGATTCCCCTATCTATAAGAAACTTATCTAGCTCCTTCTTGAAAGTGCCCAGAGAATTGGCCTCCGCTGCCCTCTGAGGCAGTGCATTCCACAAATTCACAACCCTCTGGGAGAAGAAGTTTTTCCTCCCCTCTGTCCTAAATGGCCTAGCCCTTATTCTTAAATCATGCCCCCTGGTCCTGGACTTCCCCAACATCTGGAACATATTTCCTGTCTCTATCCTGTCCAATCCCTTAATAATCCTGTATGTTTCAATCAGATCCCCTCTCAATCTTCTCAATTCCAGTGTGTACAATCCCAGTCTCTCCAACCTCTCAGCATAAGACAGTCCCGACATCCCCGGAATTAACCTTGTAAACCTACGCTGCACGCCCTCTATAGCCAGGATATCCTTCCTTAACCCTGGAGACCAAAACTGTACATAATACTCCAGGAATGGTCTCACCAGGGCCCTGTACAAATGCAAAAGAATCTCTTTGCTTTTGTACTCAATTCCTCTTGTAATACAGGCCAACATTCCATTAGCCTTCATCACTGCCAGCTGCACTTGCTCATTCACTTTCAGTAACTGATGAACAAGGACTCCTAGATCCCTTTGTATTTCCCCCTTACCTAACCCCACACCATTCAGATAATAATCCGCCTTCCTGTTCCTGCTCCCAAAGTGGATAACCTCACAGTTATCCACATTAAACTTCATCTGCCAAGTATCTGCCCACTTACCCAACCTATCCAAATCATCTTGAATTCTCCTAACTTCCTCTTCACATGTCGCACTGCCACCCAACTTTGTATCATCAGCAAACTTGCTAATGTTATTCACAATGCCTTCATCTAAATCATCAACATAGATCGTAAACAGCTGCGGTCCCAGCACCGAGCCCTGTGGCACCCCACTAGTCACGGCCTGCCATTCTGAGAAACATCCATTCACCCCTACCCTTTGTTTCCTACCCACCAACCAGTTTTCTATCCATGTTAATACCCACCCCCCAATTCCATGAGCCCTAATTTTACCCACCAATTTCCTGTGCGGCACTTTATCAAATGCCTTCTGAAAGTCGAGGTATACAACATCCACTGAATCTCCCTCGTCTATTTTCCTGGTTACACCCTCAAAAAACTCCAGTAGATTAGTCAAGCATGATTTGCCCTTAGTAAATCCATGTTGACTCGACCCAATCCTATCACTGCTATCCAAATATGCCGTTATTTCATCCTTAATAATGGACTCTAGCATCTTCCCCACCACAGATGTTAGGCTAACTGGACGATAGTTCCCCATTTTCTCCCTCCCTCCTTTCTTAAAAAGTGGGATAACATTAGCCATTCTCCAATCCTCAGGACTGACCCCGAATCTAAGGAACATCGGAAAATGATCATCAATGCATCCACAATTTCTAGAGCCACCTCCTTTAGTACCCTGGGATGCAGACCATCTGGACCTGGGGATTTGTCAGTCTTCAGCCCCATTAGTCTACCCATCACCATTTCTTTCCTAATGTCAATCCACTTCAGTTCCTCTGTCACCCTCTGCCTTTTGTCCATCCTTACCTCTGGGAGATTTCTTACGTCTTCCCCCGTGAAGACAGATCCAAAGTACTTATTAAATTCGACTGCCATCTCCCTGTTTCCCGTAATAATTTCACCCGATTTGGTCTTCAAGGGCCCAACATTGTTCCTAACTAACTTCTTTCCCTTCACATACCTAAAAAAGCTTTTGCTATCCTCCTTAATATTCCTGGCTAGCTTGCCTTTGTACCTCATTTTTTCTTCCCGAATTACCTTTTTAGTTAAATTCTGCTGCACCTTAAAAATTTCCCAATCTTCTATCTTCCCAGTCAGCTTGGCTCTGCCATACTTCTTCCTTTTTAACACAATGCTATCTCTGACTTCCTTTGTCAGCCACGGTGGCCCCTTTCCCCTCTTTGAGTCTTTCCTTCTCTGGGGAATAAACTGATCCTGCACCTTGTGCATTATTCCCAAGAATACCTGCCATTGCTGTTCCACTGACAATTCTGCTAGGATGCCCACCCAGTCAACTTTAGCCAGCTCCTCCCTCATGGCTCCATAGTCTCCTTTGTTCAACTGCAAAATTGACCCTTCTGATTTGCCCTTTTCCCTCTCCAATTGCAGATAAAAGCTTATCATGTTATGGTCACTACCTCCCAATGGCTCCTTTACTTTGAGTTCTCCCTCTCCCTGGTCGGCTCTCGTACTAGCTGCTCCAAGAATGCATCCCGGAGGCACTCTATAAACTCCCTTTCCTGCGGTCCAGTACCAGCCTGATTTTCCCAGTCCACTTGCATATTGAAATCCCCCATAACTACTGTGACATTACCCTTGCCACATGCCAACATTAACTCACTATTCAGCTTGCACCCAATATCCATGCCACGTTCGGAGGCCTGTAGATAACACCCATTAGGGTCTTTTTGCCCTTACAGTTCCTCAGTTCTATCCACACTGACTCTACTTTTCCTGATTCAATGTCCCCCCTTGCAAGGGACTGAATCTCATTCCTCACCAACAGGGCCACCCCACCCCCTCTGCCCACCTTCCTGTCCTTACGATAGCATGTATACCCTTGAAAATTCATTTCCCAGGTCTGATCTCCCTGCAGCCATGTCTCCGTTATCCCAACAACATCATACTTACCCATTCGTATCTGAGCTTCAAGCTCGCCTACCTTATTCCTGACACTCCGTGCATTCAGATATAGGATTTTTAACCCAATTGTATTAATGTTCCGAAATTGTGTAGTTCCTACCTGTCCTCTACCCTCCATCTCGCTATCCTCTCTCTCATTCTGGATCCCCTTCCCCTGCAAATTTAATTTAAACCCCCCCGAGCAACATTAGCAAACCTTCCTGCAAGAATGTCAGTACCCCTCCAGTTCAGGTGTAAACCGTCCCGTTGGAACAGATCCCATCTTCCCTGGAACAAATCCCAATTATCCATAAACCTGAAGCCCTCCCTCTCGCACCATCCCCTCAGCCACGTATTAATCTGCCTAATCTTCCTATTCCTCTCCTCACTCGCATGTGGCACAGGTAGCAATCCTGAGATTGTTACCCTGGATGTCCTGCCCCTCAACTTAGCACCTAACTCCCTGAACTCCTTACGCAGGACCTCCTGTCTTTTCCTGCCCACGTCGTTAGTCCCTACATAGATCACAACATCTGGGTTCACGCCCTCCCTCCTGAGAATAACCTGAACCTGATCGGAGATATCCCGGACCCTGGCACTAGGGAGGCAACAGACCATCCGGAATTCCCGATCATCCCCACAGAATATCCCATCTATCCCCCTGACTATAGAATCCCCTATCACTACTGCTCTCCTCCCTTCTTCCCCTTCTGAGTTGAGGGTCCACTCTCGGTGCCAGAGACCAGACCTCCGCAACTAGTTCCTGGTAGGTCATCCCCACCAACAGTATCCAAAGCGGTATACCTATTATTGATGGGGACAGCCACAGGGGTGCTCTGCTCTCTCTGCCTGCTCCCCTTCCCTCTCCTGACAGTTACCCAGTTGCTCTCCTCCTGTCTTATCGGTGTGTCTTATCTATCTCTGCCTCCGCCTCTCGAATGATCCGTAGTTCATCCAGCTGCTGCTCCAGTTCCCTAACTCGGTCTACTAGGAGCTGCAGCTGGATACACCTTTTGCAGGTGTGGTCATCAGGGACAACTGTGCTGACCCTGACCTCCCACATACCGCATACGGAGCACATCACTGCTCTAACTGTCTGCCCCATATCCTGCTCCCAGATTAGTTACAACAAATCAAGATAAAAAGTACCCACCAGACCTTACCTTATATCTCAGCAGCAGGTACTCAGGCTTACCGGCTTCCTCTTAGCGAAGTCCCTGTGCGCCGAAGCCCCTTGTGCCAAAGCCCGACCACTCTGCTTCCCTCTCACTCCGCTGCCCGCTCCGACGCTGTCCGCTCTAGAGGCTGTTTGCCTTTTAAGCTGCCCGCCCCGCGCCTGCGCAGTCCAGCCCCCCCACTCAAGCACTTAAAAACTTTTACAACCCTACTAAAAGCACCTTAAAACAACAAACTAACCCTAGTAAATTACACCCTTCTTAAAAACTAAGCTCTACACTTAAAACCCACTAAAAAAGATAAAAGAAACACTTAGCTTTTCCGAGGTCCTTCGAACTCCCCTCGAAGCAAAACTAATGGCCTCCGAAGTTTTTTCCTACTTTTTAATTGCTAATGTCGCTAGTCCTCCTGTTTCAAACTGAAGACTCACCACTCCCTTTTCGGTTGGGAAGGAGTAAAAAAAAGAATGAATCAGTTTACATGGTAGATCAGTGAAATAGACTGCCTGCTTTTATTTCAACAAGGTGAGAAGGGCTGGATCTATAATACAATCTCCTTTACAGCATTGGTAATTGGTTTATTATTGTAACATGTACCGAGATACACTGAAAAGCTTATGTTTGCATATCAACCAGACAGGTCATTCCATACGTAAGTACATCAAGGTATTACAGAAGGGAAAAAGAATACAGAATATAGTGTTACGGTTGCAGAGAACTTGCAGTGCAGGTAGACAACTAAGATCCATGACAAAGTATATTGAGAGATCAAGAGTTCAGCCAGTTGAAATTGGCTGTGTGGGAGAAGACAGAGAGTGGTAGTGACTAGTGACTAGCCTGTGACTAGTGGTGTGCCTCAGGGATCTGTGCTGGGACCATTGTTGTTTATTGTCTATATCAGTGATCTAGATGATAATGTGGTAAATTGGATCAGCAAGTTTGCTGATGACACTAAGATTGGAGGAGTTGTGGACAGTGAGGAGGGCTTTCAAAGCTTGCAGAGGGATCCGAACCAACTGGAAAAATGGGCCAGAAAATGGCAGATGGAATTTAATGCAGACAAGTGTGAGGTGTTGCATTTTGGAAGGACAAATCAAGGTAGGACATACACAGTGAATGGTAGGGCAGTAAGGAGTGCGGAGGAACAAAGGGATCTGGGAGTTCAGATACATAATTCCCTGAAAGTGGCTTCACAGCTGGGAGAATGACACAGGTAGAATGCCAGGTAGAAGAAGGCTTTTGGCATCCTGGCATTCATAAATCAAAGTATTGCGTATAGGAGTTGGGATGTTATGGTGAGGTTATTGTTGAGGCCAAATTTGGAGTATTGTGTGCACTTCTGGTCACCTAGCTATAGGAAGGATATCAGTCAGATTGAAAGAGTGCAGAGGAGATTTGCTGGAATCTTTCCGGGTCTTCTGGAGTTGAGTTACAGGGAAAGATGAAACAGGTTAGGACTTTATTCCTTGGAGTGTAGAAGAATGAGGGGAGATTTGATAGAGGTTTACACAATTATGAGGGTTATAAACAGAGTTAATGCGAGTAGGCTCTTTCCACCTAGATTAGGAGAGATAAGTACGAGAGGACATGGCTTTAGGGTGAAAGGGGAGAGGTTTAGGGGGAACTTCTTCACTCAAAGAGTGGTGGGAGTGTGGAACAGGCTGCCAGCTGATGTAGTAAATGCGGGCTCACTCTTAAGTTTTAAGAATAAATTGGATAGATACATGGACGGGAGAGGTCTGGAGGGTTATGGACTGGGTGCAGGTAAATGGGACTAGCGGAATAACATTTTGGCACAGACTAGAAGGGCCGAATGGCCTGTTTTCTGTGCTGTAGTGTTCTATGATTCTATGGTTCTACCTACAGTGTATAAGAGATCCATTCAAGAATCTTACAACAGCAAGTCCTTGAGCCTGGTGGCATGTGTTTTCAAGCTTGTGTATCTTCTGCCTAATGGGAGAAGAGGGAATCACTGGGGTGGGAGATGTACTTGATTACATTGGCTGCTTTCCCGAGGCAGCAGGAAGTGTAGACAGCCAATGGAGGGGAGGCTGGTTTTCATGATGGACTGGGCCTTGTCCACAACTCTCTGCAATTTCTTGTGGTCTTAGGCAGAGCAGCAGCCATATCAAGCTGTGATGTATCCAGATAGGCTGCTTTCAATGGTGCATCTGTAAAAATTTGTGAGAGTCATCAGGGACATGCTGAATTCCTTAGCCTTCTGAGGAAGTAAAGGCACTGGTGTGCTTTCTTGGCTGTAGCATCTACATGGATGGACCAGAACAAGCTATTGGAGATACTTGAAGCTCTCAAATATCTCCATCTCAGCACCATTGATACAGGGGCATATTCTCTGCTCTGCTTCCTGAAATCAATGAGTGTTTTTTCTTCATCATATCATGCTAACACTGCAGTTTCTCATAACCCTTTCATATCTCCAATTGCTCTCAAGCATCCTTTCATTACTGACTCTTGCCTCCCGTACAGATCCCAAGACTGCATCCTTTTGCATTCTGATACTTCAAGGAATCTCCCTCTTTGCTTGCTTGGATAATTATCCTGCTGGCCTTCACACCTGCTAGGCAGCCAGTTGTTAATTGGGCTGTCTGGCCACCCTGGATACAGGCAGAAGTGAATTTCAAATTTAGAATTTAATTTAATTTGATGTCATACTTCAGAAAAGTACAAGCTGGACAATCTAATCTTCCTTCATAATTCCCTTCATATGAAGAGATCTTCCCTTCATAATTCATCTCTTTCCTCAAAAACAACCTTCCAGTCTGGTTGCTTGACCTGTGAAATATCAGGGTTCTGAAAATTTCACCCTTAATAGATATCATTTTGCTGAGTGAGGCAGTTTTATTTTGTTCACCTGCTAATGGCATGTGGATGTTTTGATTCTGATCAAAAACATGTACATTGTCCTTTCAGACTTGGAATGCGAGGTTAGAGCAAAGGACTCCGTGGAGAACTTGACTGAAATGAGTATTTGCTCAGAGGAAGACGTCCTAAATTGTACATTTGAATCCTGTGATACAGAAGGGAGAGGTAACATGTTACTTGATTGAAGTGATAACTAGGTTGCAAACGGTGCAAGGGATCTAGATAATGGCAAAATATCAGTATAGGCCTTGGCATTTGTATGAGAAATAATTATGGCCACATACTACCATTAAAGTGAGGTACACAAATCAAGAGGGAATTGATATGAGCACTAGGAATTATTCTGTGGAAAGGGGCAAATACAATAGGATCACGAGCTGAACAATTTAAAGAACAAAAATATTTTTTTTAAAGTCATCAAGCAGAATCAAATTCTAAATGGTAGGGATCTATAAGACTAGAACATTATAAGAGGAAATTGTATCAAATAGTAATTCAATGGAAGGTGAATGTAAAGTAGAAGTTTCTCATTCAGAAGGATAATTCAACAGATAAGTTGGTGGAGACAAAGATAGGAGGAACATTTAAATTGGTGTTGGGTGTTTGGGTGAAGAGGTGGAATACCAGTAAGATGAGCTTTTGGAGAACCAGGGGACGGCTCTATCCTCTAATAGACTTGGGATACTGGAAGGAAGGCCGTTGGGGAAAATTAAGACAGTGGAGGAAGGGGCGTAAGAAGAATTGGGGTCTTTTCGTTGGTAGGGTAATTGAGCAGGGGAAGTGATAAACTTTTATTTGGAGAGCTGGGGTTCAAGTGGAAGTGCTTTGATAGAGCTAGATTGGAGGAAAGGAGTTTGGTTGACTTTTTAAAAAAGACTTCTCCATGTTGAACATGAACTCCTAAATGAGTGCTTTGCATTGGTATTCGCAAAGGAGAAGGATCAGAGGGATAGTGAGATCAGTGTGGATCATGCTAATATGCTAGGGCATTTTCAGATAAAGAAAGAGGTAGTGTTGGGTCTCTTGAAGAATGTGAAAGTGAATGTCCCCAAGGCATTATGGGCTATACCCCAGGTTACTGAGAGGGGCAAGAGATGAGATTGCTGGGGCATTGACCGAGATCTTTATATCCTCTCTGGCACAAGCGAGGTCTCTGAGGACTGGTGAATAGCTAATGTTGCTCCTTAGTTCAAGAGGGATAATCCTAGAAATTATAGACCAGTGAGTTATTGGAGAGGATTCTTAGGGATAGGATTTATGAGTATTTGGAAAAACACGGCCTAATTAGGGAAAGTCAGCACAGCTTTGTGTGGGGCAAGTCACTGTGGATCCCATGCATAGGATTGAGTTTTCCAAGGAGGTGATGAAGGTGATTGATGAAGGTGATTAATGAAGATAGAGTGGTGGCTTTTAGTAAGGCATTTGACAAGGTCCCCCATGGCAGCCTCAACCAAAAGATTAAGCTGCATAGGATCCACGGTGACTTGGCCGTTTGGATTCAGAATTGCCATTCCCTTTGAAGACAGAGGGTTTTGGTCAATGGATCTTATTCTGGCTGGAGGTCTGTGACTAGTGGTGTTCTGCAGGGATCTGTATTGGGACCTCTGTAGTTCGTGATATAAATATAAATAACTTGGATGAAACATGGATGGGTGGGTTAGTAAGTTTGTCGACGACACAAAGATTGATGGCATTGTGGATTGTGTAGAAGATTGCCAAAATACAGCAGGATATTTATCAGTTGCAGATATGGGGGAGAGAAATGGCAGATGGGGTTTAATCCGGGCAAGTGTAAGAGGTTGCACTTTGGGAGATTAAATGCACACAGTTAATGGCAGTACCTAAAACAATGTTGATATACAGAAGGATCCTGGGGTCCAAGTCCATAGCTCCCTGAAAGTGTCCGCACAAGTTGATAGGGTGGTAAAGAAGCCGTATGGCATGTCTGCCTTTGTTGGTGGAGGCACTGAGTTTCAAGAGTCAGGAAGTTATGTTGCAGCTTCATAAAATTCTGGTTAGGTCACATCTAGAGTATTGCATTCAGTTCTGGTCGCCCCATTATAGGAAGGATGTGGAGGCTCTGGAGAGGTTTACCAGGATGCTGCCTGAATTAGAGTGCATGTGCTGTAAGGAGAGGTTGGACACACTAGGGCTATTTTCTCTGGAGTGGCGAAGACTGAGGGGAGACCTGATAGAAATTTATAAAATTATGAGAAGCTCTGATAGAGTAGACAGGACAATTTTTTTACACGGAGAGTGGTGGATGCCTGGAATGTGCTGGCAGGGGTGGTGGTGGAGGCGCATACGATAGAGGCGTTTAAGAGGATCTTAAATAGGCACATGAATAGGCAGAGAATAGAGGGATAGGGATCATGTGCAGACAGAAGGGATTAGTTTAATTAGGCACAATTAGCTTAATTAGTTTGGCACAATACCATGGGCCAAAGGGCCTTTTCCTGTGCTGCAATGTTCTACGCTGTCCTGTGTACAGTATGAAGAAAAAATTGATTGCATTTTATACCTGATTAATGAGCTCTGGTTTTGATTGTCCCTTTTGTATTTGTAGGAGAAGTGTATGTATCTAGAATCATTGCATATCTGGAAGATGTAACTGGTCAAAGCTGTGAGAAAGGGCAGCTACGAATGCTGCACAAGATGCTAAATCCGGAAGAAAGGGACGTTGCAGTAAATTTAGGAACCTTTCACAACATCATGAAACAGTGGATAGCTGAATGCAGACAGGAGGGGTAAGTATCATAGTTTGCACGAAAGCTCTCTATGTATCATTGTTAAAAAACCTAAAATTTAGAAGCTTTAATAAATAAAATATTGTTATGAAGTTTAACATTTTTGAGCATCTAACAACGTAGAACATGGATCAGTACACGGAACGATTATGTTATGGACATTACAGTGACTTGGTTCAGAGAAGTAAAGGACTGGATGTTCCAGTGTTTCAATGTTTTTAGTAAAGATAGAGAGGGAAGTAAAAGAAAGGGAGGAGTTGTACTATTAATAGAGGCATAGACCAATACAGCTCGGATGTAGGCCCTTTGGCCAAATGAGACCATGACCACCCAGGTAGTCCTAATTTCCTGCGTTTGGCCCATATCCCTACAAGCCCTGCCCCTTCATGTACCTATCCAAGTGCTTCGTAAATGCTACTATTGTACCTGCCTCAATCACTTCCCCGGCAGCTCATTCCACATACCACCCTCTGCGTGAAAAAGTTGCCCCTCAGGTCCCTTTTAAATCTTTCCCCTCTCACCCTAAATCTATGTCCCTTAGTTTTAGACTCTCCTACCCTGGGGAAAAGACTGCTCCCATCCACCTTATCTATGCCTCTCATAATTTTAAACATTTCCCTAAGGGTGCCCCTCATTTTCCTACTTTCCAAGGAATAAAGATCCTGGCAACATCCTGGTAAATCTTTTCTGCACTCTTTCTAATTTAACCATATCTTTCCTTTAACAGGGTGACCAAAACTGTAGATGGTGCGGCCTCACCAATGACTTACTGTATACAACTGCAACATAATGCCCCAACTCCTATACTCATTGCCCTGACTGATGAAGGCCAGTGTGCCAAACGCCTTTTTCACCACCCTGTCCACCTGTAATGCCACTTTCAATGAATTATACACGTATATTCCTCGGTCCCTCTGTTCCATTGCATTCCCTAGTACCCTACCATTCATAGTATAAGTCTTATGCTGATTGACTTTCCAAAATGCATCACTTCACACTTACCTGTATTGAGATCAACTTGCCAGTCCTTGGCCCACTTCCCTAACTGATCAAGGTCCCCCAGTAACCTACAATAGCCTTCTTCACTATCACCAACACCACCTAATTTCGTGTCATCTATAAACTTACTAATCAGGGAGAATATCACAGCTACACCATTGCCACACAACCAGCAAAGACACCCTGCCACCGAACAACCCTGCCGCCCACACTTTGGTAAATCAGACCACCAGTTTGTGCTCCTCCTTGCATACAAACAGAAACTGAAATGTGAGGATCCAGTGCAGAAAGTCATGCACTGCTGGTCTGAGGAAATAGAAGAGCTCCGATGAGACTCCTTTAAGTCGGTAGACTGGTCCATGTTCAAAGACTCAGCAGCCAGCCTAGATGAGTATGTCACCACCATCACAGACTTTATCAGCAAGTGAGCAGAGGACTGTGCACCAAAGTGGAAACCATGAATGAAGCGCGAGATCCACTCCCTACTGAAAGGACTGCAACGTTCAAATCAGGTGACCCTGACCTATACGAAAAAGCGAGATACAACCTCTAAAGCTATCAGGGATGCCAAGAGACAATACCAGTCCAAAATCGAGTCCCAGTCCAGCTGTCAGTTGTGGCAGCGCTTACATAGTATAACAGGCGAAGTCAGGCAGCATCGCCGACAACAGCGCATCACTTCCTGATGAGCTTAACACATTCTATGCACATTTTGAACAGAAGGGGATTGGGATGTCACCACCCGCTCTGACAGCCACCAATGCACCCAAACCCACAGTCACCTTGCAGATGAAAGATCAGTCTTCTAGAGAGTGAACCTGCGGAAAGCATCTGGCCTGGATAGTGACCCTGGCCATGTCCTTAGATCCTGTGCACATCAGCTGGCGATGGTATTTGCAGACATTTTTAACCTCTCCCTGCTTCAGTTTGAGGTTCCCACCTGCTTTACGAATCATTCCAACCATCCCAGCCCCCCCTGCCCCACCCTGGTACCTAAGAAAAATAAGCTAACGCGCCTTAATGACTGGTGGTTCTGACATCCATTGTCATGAAGTGCTTTGAAAGGCTGGTTATGGCACACACATCAGCTCCAGCTTCCTGGACAACCTCGATCCACTGCAATTTGCCTACCGCCAAAACAGGTCTACGGTGGATGCCATCTCCCTGGGTCGGCGTTTGTTTCTGGAACATCTGGACGTTAGACCATTACTTATTGACTACAGCTCCTCCTTGAATATTATAATTCCAAGCAAAATCATCTCCAAACTCCTAGACCTGGGACTCAATGCTTCCCTTTGCAACTGGATCCTTGACTTCCTGACCAGTAGACGGCAATCAGTAAGGATAGGCAGTAACACCTCCATCACAATTATACTCAACACTGGTGCCCCACAAGGCTGCATCATCAGCCCCCTACTCTACTCCTTATGACTGTGTGGCCAGATTCTGCTCTAACTCCATCTACAAGTTTGCAGATGATACCACTGTAGTGGGCCAAATCTCAAATAATGATCAATCGGAGTATAGGAAGGAGATAGAAAGCCTAGTGACATTGTGTCATGACAATAACCTTTCCCTCAAAGTCAGCAAAACAAAAATGCTGGTCATTGACTTCAGGAAAGGGGGGCGGTACACATGCTCTTGTTTACATCAACGGTCCTGAGGTCGATAGGGTTGAGAACTTCAAGTTCCTCGGAGTGAACATCATTAATAGCCTGTTCTGGTCCAACCTGGACCAAGAAAGCTCACCAGCACCTCTACTTCCTCAGGAGGCTAAAGAAATTTGGCATGTCCCCTTTGACCCTCACCAATTTTTATCAATGCACCATAGAAAGAATCGGATCCGGTTGCATCACAGCTTGGTATTGCAACTGCACTGCCCATGACTGCAAGAAACTGCAGAGAGTTGTGGACACAACTCAGCACATCATGAAAACCGGCCTCCCCTCCATGAACTCAAAACTTATTGCTGCCTCGGTAAAGCACCCAACATAATCAAAGACCCCACCCATTCCAGACATTCTGTCTTCTCCCCCCTCCCATCAGGTAGAAGATACAAAACCTGAAAGCACGTACCACCAGGCTCAAGGACAGTTTATATCTGCTATTATAAGACTATTGAATGGTCGCCTAGTATGATAAGATTGACTCTTGACCTCACAATCTACCTCGTTACGACCTTACACCTTATTGACCACCTGCACTGCACTTTCTCTAACAATTTTTTCTGCATTCTGTTATTGTTTTCCCTTGTACAACCTCAATGCACTTTTGTAATGAAATGATCTATATGGACAGTGTGCCACAGTTTGGTATTGCAACTGCACTGCCCATGACTGCAAGAAACTGCAGAGAGTTGTGGACACAACTCAGCACATCACGAAAACCAATTTAATGGAGGGCACATCCACTGAGTCCATATGGGTAGAACTCAAAAATAAGAAAGGTGCAATCACTCTGATGGGATTATACTACCGATCCCCCAATAGCCACCAGGACATTAATGCAGGCAGATTAGGGAAAGATGCCACAGGGTTTCCCCCTCTCACCAGAAGCTATGTAGTCTAGTATTTGACATTTCGACTCTGGGAAAGTGACTTTGACTATTTACCCTATCTATGCCTCTCATAATTTTATATACTTCCATCAAGTCACCCCTCAGCCTCCATTGCTCCAAAGAAACAGAGAGATAGAATCATTTGAGTTATACAGTAAGGAAACAGGCCTTTTGGCCCAACTTGTCCATGCCAACCAAGTTGTTTACCTGAGCTAGTCCCATTTGCCCGCATTTGGCCCACGTCCCTTTAAACCTTTCCTATCCATGTACCTATCTAAATGGCTTCTGAACATTATAATTGTACCTGCCTCTACAGCTTCCTCTGGCAGCTTGTTCCATATATCATCATCCTCTGTGTGGAAAAAGTTGCCTCTCTGGTCCCTTTTAAATCTTTACCCTCTCACTTTAAACCTTCTAGTGTTAAACTCCCCTACCCAAGGAAAAAGACTGACCATTCATTTTATCTCTCCCCCTCATGATTTTATGTACTTCTATAAGGTCAGCCATCAACCTCTTACCCTCCAGGGGAAAAAAGTACCTGCCTATCCAGCTTCTGCTTTTAACTGAAGCCCTCCAGCCCTAGTAATTTTTCTCTGTATCTTTTCCAACTTAATGACATTCCTCCTGTAGCTGGGTGACCAGAACTGCACACAATATTCTAAATGTGGTCTCACCAATGACTTGTACAGTTGTACCATGAAATTCCGACTCCTGTAATGTCCTGACCCAGTGCCCTGACTGATGAAGGTAAGTGCTAAGTGCCGCCTTCACCTCCTTGTCTACCTGTCTGTCCACTTTCAGGGAACTTTTTAACCTGTACCCTGAGATCTCTCTGTTCTACAACACTCCAGGGCCCTACTATTTACTGCCTAAGTCCTGCCGTGGTTTAACTTACCAATGTGCAACATCTTGCATTTGTCCAAGTTAAATTCCATCTGCCATTTCATCTTCCAATCCAAGTTTGTCCAACTTCTCCTTCAGCTAGTACGCTCTAATCTTGCCAACATCCCAGTGAACCTCTTCAAAACCTCCACATCCTTCCTGTAATGCAGTGGAATTTTCAGTTTTATATTTAACACCTTGACCAGTGAAGGCAAGTATGCCTTCTTTACCACCCTATCTACTGGTGTTGCCACTTTCAGGGAGTTATGGACTGTACCCCCAAATCCCTCTGTTCATCAATGCTCCTTATGGTCCTGCCATTTACTGTATACTTTCCTCTTATATTTGACTTTCCTGAGTGCAACATCTCATACTTGTCCAGATTAAACTCCATCTGTCATTTCTCTGCCCATATCTCCAACTGGTCTACATCTGGTTGAATCTTTTGACAGCCTTCCTCGCGATCCACAACTCTGCTAATTTTTGTGTCAACGGCAAACTTACTAATCAACCCAACTACATTTTCATCTGAATCATTTATATATGGTACCAGCACAATCCTTGCAGAATACCATTGGTTATGGATGTCCAGTTAGAGTAACACCCCTCCATCGCTTCCTCCTGTCTTCCGTGGCCGCCAATTTTGAATTCAATCTACAATCATGGATCTCGTGCCTAAATCTTCTAAAGTCCTCCTTCCTGCCCCATTCCTTTAGTCACGCCTTCATCTAACCTATCTTCCTATTCCAATATGAGGAGCATTTGGCACTATAAGTAATCCAAATATTGCAGACTTAGAGGTCATGCTCTTTAATCTGCCACCTAACTCCCTTAATTCATGCTACAGGATATTACCCTTTTTTTAAACACGTCGTCAATACCGATATCGCCTGTGAATGCTGGCTGTTCATTCTGCCCCTTTTCAGAATGTCTTGCAGTCGCTCCAAGGCATTTCTGACCTTGGCATCAAGGAGGCAACTTACCAGTGAGAGTCGTGCCTGCAGCCGCAGAAACACTTGTCTGCTCCCTTTGCAATCAAGCTCCCTATTACAATAGCTTTCCTTATCCTTTTCTTCCCTGCTGTGTAACAAAGCCAATCATGGTGCCACCCAATGTTATTGCTTTCCCCTGAGATAGATAACCAGGATATACATTAACACAGTCAGCTTTTCTATGTAGCGATATTGGAATCCTCAAGAAATCACCCAGCTTCCACCTAAATCTTCTGCGTAAATCAGAAACATATTTCAAAGGTCTTGAAACTATGGTTCAAAAGTCTTTTGTAAAAGAAGCAAGACAGTCATGAAACACATGTATCTATGCTCAAATGTTTGATCATTCCTTTTAACTTGCTTTAGTCCAGTAAAGATGCAATATAAATGCAACTTGTCATCATCTGAAATGTTTTGAAGTAAAACAGTACAAATAATTGGTGAAAAAAAGAAGTGCTCTGATAGTTTTTGAGTCATGCATTTGTTTTCTGTATGTGTTTCTGAGCCTTCTTGCATAGGAAGCTTCCAGCTTTGAAATGAGGTCTTATTTTAGTAAAATGGTAAGGGTAGTTTATACCATTCAATATTTAAATTGTAAAGAGCTGATCATTCTAGGTTCTCCAGTGGAAAAAATGAAGAGGTCATATCCAAAGACAACTTATGCATTTTGCATTCAGGTTAGTATGATGTTCAAATCTTTACCTTATCTTTGCCAATTAACATGTAATAAATCTGTATAATTTATGTTTAATATATGTTTTTCTTGTGAATGTTATGCATCTGACGCTATGTGCATGTGATACTGCTGTAACTGAGTTTTTCATTGCACCAGTGCATACATGTACTTATGCATATAACAAAAGCTCAACTTTGATGTTTTCCATTCTAGTAATTTGTTTCCACTGGCCCATGAAAGCTAGAACTTCTCATGGAGTTGTAGCAAGATGACAGATACCTACAATATTTTTTTAAAAAAGTAGATTTGTTGAATGTTCTGAAATCATTTTGAGGCTAAATCTGCAATATCATGTTCCAGCTCTGGGATGGAGAATCAGGGCCACCGTTTTCTGTCTCCAACCCATTCTGTATGAGTGGTTTCACTACTGGAATTGTGAGATTGAGGAATTAATGGTGGTTGGCATTTCTTTTAAAAATGCAGTGTTTTTTCCAGATAAGAAATCTGATGCATCATCAGGACAGCTGGAAGGATATGGGGGTGATGTGAACAAAGGAAGCCTGTGAGTATCTGCTTAACTTCTTGTCTCTTGGTTATCCAAGAATTTAAATGGTTCACCACAGTCTTGTCTTCAGGTACTAACTTTAGTATCCCCTCCCTAATATTGTTTCTGTATTTCTTTCCTTTAAAATGCACATCAAAATACACCTTCTGATCATCTGTCCCAATATCCCTTTATCTGGCTTTATTCAAGTTTTAACTGCTATCAAACCAGAGACCTCTGCCTACATGCAGATAGATTTGTGCAAATGAGTAAGTTGGATGTACCCCTTTTTTTGTCTCTGTGTAATTACATTCTTTTGGGAATGTGTAATTCAGGATCTCTGGGGAATTCTGTATTATTTTCTTTGAATACACATATTCTAATTTGCATTCATTTATTAAATCAATTAATTCAAGAAAAATAACAAAATTCACAAGCTGTAAGAAGGTAAATATATTACACGGAATCATCCTCTTCAGAAATGGACATCTTCAGACAATTAGATGTGGAGAGAAAATCAGAATTACTTGTATTGACTAACTGTGCAAGGTTGATGTGAGAATGAAAGTCTTTAAGCATTGTCTTTGAACATGTCTCTTAAGTTTAAACTTTTTTTGTAAAGCGAGGCGACTGAGCTGATCAGTGATATTGAGTGTCTGCAGTACACAAACAGGAAGTTGGTGCATCAGAATGAAAAACTACAGAGAACAGTCGAAGGGTTTGAGGAAGCAAATGTACGGCTGACTGAGGAAATCTTTGAACTGAAAAGCAAACTGAAAAGGTAGCTTGAAATAGAGTTGCTATGAAAACAGTCATGTTTTGTGGCAGGATGAAATTCTCAATTGTTAAAAGATATCAGTATAGTGCATGAATAAGTATCACTATCACACTTGCTTGATTGATTATTATACAGTATACATGGAAGAACTGTTCTAAATTATCCGAATGGCAAGATTCAATTTCCTCAACCTCTCTAAAGGAAGTCACCCCCGACTATTGTAGGGTTGACTGCTCTGACTTGATTTACAGTAAGTTCAAGATGAGGCTAATTGAAATATACACAATGTGATATGCATTCACTGCCCCTTCAGGTGTCTTGCTGTGTGCACACAATGTATAAGCCACCAGACGTAAGACAACCATGGTCAGGAAGTATGGTATACTTGGCATGGTAATAAAACCATCTTTGTCTCTGAAAAGAAAACTTATAATCATCTAAGCTTCTAAATTTAGACTACAACGAAACGATGCAGACCACAATGCACAAAAAATGTGGTTTAGCACAGAGGGAAAACCAAGTCCATATTCAATGGAATGCCTTTTGAGAAGAAAAGCAAACACATGTTGGGATTTCTAAAGGTCTCGGAATTGATTCCTGGTTTAAGACAGCCAGAGAGAGTTGGATGCACAAAGACTGAAAAGCTTGCCTTTTTTGAAGAATCAAAGGATTAAACATTTCAGATAGTTGTCACTGGACAGAATGGGAGTAACCAGAGGTGAGTAGCGTGTGGCTGACTATGTTTTTTACCCTCCCCGTCTCTTCTACATCGCTTGGACTGTAGGTTCTGTGTAATGTCATGAAACTGGACTTTGCTATCCATTCTTTCCCAATAAAGCACCAGCTAAGTCTAGCTGGAGACACAAGTGACTGCAGATGCTGGAATCTAGAGCAAAATACAAACTGCTGGAGGAACACAGCAGGTCAGGCAGCATCTGTATAGGGAAATGGACAGTCAAAGTTTTAATTCAGTTTCAGGTAACCTGCCCCCCCCCACTCCAGTCTACCCAGTTCCTCCTACACACACTTAACCCCCCTCCCCAGCCGCCTATCACCCTGTTTCTTTCTCCTCCCCCTACTCCATCTGCCCAACTCCACACACTCCTTCCACTGGATCCCCTCCTCTCACTGTTCCCACCTGCCTAACCCCCCCCCTCCCTTATTTGATTCCATGGCCCACCTTCCTTTCCTACCAGATTCCACCATCTGCAGTCCTTTGTTGCCTCCACCTATCACCTCCCAACTACTGTAGCTATCTCCACCCTTCCCCCCTCCACCTGTCAATCACCCTTCCTCGCCTGAATCCACCTGATGCTTGCCAGCTCTTCCCCTCACCTTTCAATACTGGCTATCTCCTCTCTACTCTTTCAGTCCAGATGAAAGGCTTCAACCGAAACGTCAACTATCCATTTCCCTGTACAGATGCTGCCTGACCTGCTGAGTTCCTCCAGCAGCTTGTTTTTTTACTTGGAGATTCTTGTTAATGGCATTAAATAAAAGAAAACAAAAAAATACTCATATTAGGAAGCGCTGGATGGAATTGATCACCCGGCCCATTTTTGGTTGTCATTGCACGAATCTCAGCAGTTGTAAATGTAAAATGCAGTCAGTGATTTACAGACACAACAAGGTTATGGAGACATACTGTATGGACCACATTGATCAGACCATTGGACAAAAGTACGACCTCAGCACTGAAATGCTGCTGGTCATCAACAATGACCCTGCGAATTTTGAAGTCAAAAACTTGGTCAGTGATGGAAAAACAGTCCGGGTGACATGCTACAAGCTGTGCATTTTACATGCAAGGTATCAGAATAAGTTTCAGAAATATATGGTGAATTGCTTCATACAATCTAAAGGATCCTCAAAAATGATCAAAAGAAGGCAAAGTTGTCTTCTAGAGAAATACGAATACTCTGAATTTCAGAAATAATGTAGTAACTTATACTGCCTAATTAGGAACAGTCAGCATGGCTTTGTGCGGGACAAGTCATGTCTTACTAACTTGATTGAGTTTTTTGAGGAGCTAACAAAGGTGATTGATGAAGGGAGAGCTGTGGATGTTGTCTGGCATTTGACAAGGCCCCACATGATAGGCTCATTCAGAAGATAAAGATGCATGGGATCCATGTTGACTTGGTCATTTGGATTCAGAATTGGCTTGCCCATAGAAGACAGAGGATAGTGGTTGATGGAACTTATTCTAGCTGGAGGTCTGTGACCAGTGGTGTTCCGCAGGGATCCGTACTGGAACCTCAGCTGTTTGTGATAAATACACAGATAAATACATAAAGACTTGGATGAAAACATGGATGGGTGAGTTAGTGAGTTTGCAGATGATACAAAGACTGGTGGTGTAATGGATAGTGTAGAAGGTTATCAAAAGATACAGCGGGATATAGATTAGTTGCAGATATGGGCGGGGAAATGGCAGATGGAGTTTAATCTGGGCAAGAGTGAGCTCAAATGTAAAGGGATGGTACACAGTTAATGGCAGGACCCTTAAGATTGTTGATGTATAGAGGGATTTTGGGGTCCAAGTCCATAACTCCCTGAAAGAGGCTGCACAGATCGATAGGGTCATACAGAAGGCATATGGCGTGCTTGCCTTTTTTAGCCAATACATTGAGTTCAAGAGTCAGGAAGTCATGTTGTAGCTTTATAAAACTCTGATTAGGTCATGTCTGGAGTATTGCATTGAGTTCTGGTCGCCCCATTATAGGAAGGATGTGGAGGCTTTGGAGAGAATGCAGATGAGGTTTACCAGGATGCTACCTGGATTAGAGGGCACCTTGAGTTGTTTTCTCTGGAGCTGCGGAAGCTGAGGGGAGACCTGATAGAAGTTTATAAGATTGTGAGAGGCATAGATAGAGTGGAGAGCAGGTCTGTTTTTCCCAGGTTGAAATGTCTAGTACTGGAGCATGCATTTAAGGTGAGAGGGGTGAGTTCAAAGAAGAGGGGTGGCACGGTAGTGTAGCGGTTAGTGCAACGCTATTACAGCGCCAGCGATCAGGGTTTGATTCCCGTCGCTATCCGTAAGGAGTTTGTACGTTCTCCCGTGTCTGCGTGGGTTTCCTCCGGGTGCTTCAGTTTCCTCCCACATTCCAAAGACGTACGGGTAGGTTAATTTGGGTTTTAAAAAAAATGGGCGGTGTGGACTCGTTGGGCCAGAAGGGCCTGTTACCACGCTGTAAATGAAAAATCAAAATAAAAAATGAGGGGCAAGTTTTTTTTTTGCACAGGGAGTGTTCGATGCCTGGAATGTGCTGCCGGAGATGGTGGTGGAGGCAAATATGATAGAGGTGTTTAAGCAGCTCTCAGATAGGCACAATAGGCTCTCAGATAGAAAGGAGGGATATGGACATTGTGTCGGCAGAATGGATTAGTATAGTTAGGCATTTAATTTCTAGTTCAATTAGTTTGACACAAGATTGTGGGCTGAGGTTCTGTAGGATATTTTGTGGTCCCCAGTTAACCGTAATGTATTCTGTGGCACTGTATGTGGAAGAACAGGGAAGTTCTTCTATCATAGAATCATAGAACAGTACAGCACAATACAGGCCCTTCAGCCCACAATGTTGTGCCAACCTTTCAGCCTCGCCTAAGACCATCTAACCCCATCCTCCCACATATCCCTCTATTTTAAATTCCATCTCTTAACTAGTGTCATTAATGACTTTGTGGTCATTTACCTGTTGTTCTTTGAAGGAAATTGGTTGCTGGTTTTCCAGTTCTAAAAGTTAGTTCTCTTTTAAAAAAAAGTACTTTGTTTGGGACAACCTGAGATTCTGAAAAATGTGCTGTGGTTGCATTTTTTAACATCTTTTTCACTTCTCGGGTCTCATTCCCATTGGAATTTGATTTAAAAATCCTTTTGAGTCGAGAATTACTAAATTAATATCTTAGGCAGTAACCATGACAGATAGGTAGACTGGAGTTGTGAATTTTGATATTTGTTTCTTTTAAGTAACTGACTTGAAGTTTTCCTCCCAAAATTTTAAAATACAAATGCTTATTAAACTGTATGGGGAAATGTTGGCTGAGCACATCATTTCACTTTGACAATTAACATAAATTTGTGTTTGTTCCTCCTTTGTCCATCTGAACTTGGCCCAATCTGCCCATCTCCTTCAATGTCATATTGGTCATCCTAAGAGTGGAAAGTCATTTCTTGTACGAACATCAATTGCTGATCAAAAAAAAACATAGTGGGTGATTTCAGCTTTCTCAACATTAACTGGGAACTCCTTAGTGCAAAGGGTTTAGATAGGGTAGAATTTGTTAGGTGTATCCATACTGAAGCAGTATGTGGATAGACCAACTGGAGGGGAGGCTATACTGGATCTTGAACTGGGAAATGAGCCTGGCCAGGTGATTGACCTTTCAGCAAGTGAACACTTGGGAAATAAGCTTTAAAGTAGTTATGAATAAGGATAAGAGTGGACCTTGCAGCTAAGCACTAAATTGGGGAGGGGAAATTATGAGGGCAACATACAGGAGCTAGGGAGAGTTAATTCAGAAGAGTTTTTGGGCAAATCCACATCTGACATGTGGAGGTTGTTTAAAGACCAGTTGCACAGAGTTCAGGACGGGTTTGTTCCAGTAAGGGGAAAGGACAAGGATGGCAAGGTATGGGAACCTTGGATGATGAGAGAGGTAGTTAATTTTGTCAAGAAGAAGAAGGAAGAATATGTAAGGCTTAGGAAGCTGGAATCGAACAGGGTGCTTGAGGAGTATATAGGAGCAGAAGGAAATTCAAGAAGGGACTTAGGAGAGTCTATGGTCACGAAAAGTCCTTGGCAAGTAGGATTAATGAGAATCCCTGGGCATTCTACACATCAAGTGCAAGAGGATAACTAGGGAGAGGACCACTCAAGGATAAAGGAGGGAACTTATGCTTAGAGACGGAGGATGTGGGCAAGATCCTAAATGTGTTGGTATTTACTGAGGAGAAGGATGTAGAGGACAGTGGGATCAGAGTAGAGCATGCTAAGATGTGAGGTCAATTTGAGATTAGGAAAGAGGTAGTGTTAGGTCTCTTGAAAAACATTAAGGTGGATAAGTCCCTGGAGCCTGATGGGATAAACTCCAGGCTATCGAGAGAAGCGAGAGATGTGACTGCTGGGGCCTTGACCAAGATCTTTGTGTCTTCGCTAGCCACAGGTGTGGTGCTGGAGGACTGATGGATAGGGAAACTAATGGAGAGGATTATTAGGGATAGGATTTATAAACATTTGGAGAAGCATGGTCTAAACAGGGACAGTCAACATGGCTTTGTGCTGGGCAGGTCATGTCTGACTAATCTGAGTTTTTCGAGGAGGTGTAATTGGGTGGCACAGGCTGGTTGGGCCGGAAGGGCCTGTAACCATGCTGTACAAATAAAGTTAAAAATGAAGTTATAAAGTTAAAGGTAACGAAGTTGATTGTCAAAGTTAGAGCAGTGGATGTTGTATACATGGTTTTAGTAAAGCAATCGACAAGGTCCCACATGGTAGGTTCATCCAGAAAATTAGGATGCATGGGATCCATGGTGATTTGGCTGACTGGATCCAAAATTGGCTTGCCCAAAGAAGACAGAGGGTAGTAGAGGATGGGTCTCATTCCGGATGGAGGTCTGTGACTGCTGGTGTTCCACAGGGCTCTGTAAGATAAGATAAGATACCTTTATTAGTCACATGTACATTGAAACACATAGTGAAATGAATTTTTTGCAGAGAGTGTTCTGGGGGCAGCCCGCAAATGTTGCCACTGGGACCTCTGTTGATTAGGATGAAAATGCGGTAGGGTGGGTGAGTAAGTTTGCAGACGAGACAAAGGTAGGTGGCGTTGTGAATTGCATAGAAGATTGCCAAAAGATGCAGCAGGATAAAGATCAGTTGCAGATATGGGCAGAGAGGTGGCAGATGGAGTTAAAAGTGTGAGGTGCTGCACTTTGGGAGATCCAATATAAAGGGAGAGTATCCTTAAGAGAGTTGATGAACAGAGAGATCTTAGTGTCTGGGTACATGGCTCCCAACAAGTGGCCGCAATGGCTGAAAGGGTGATAAAGAAGGCTTATGGCATGCTTGCCTTCATTAGTTGCGGCATTGAGTTCGAGCAAGGAAGTTATATTACAGCTTTATAAAACTCTGGTTAGGCTACATTTAGAGTATTGCGTTCAACTCTGGTCACCTCATTATAGGAAGGATGTAGAGGCTTTGCAGAGGGTGCAGCGAAAGTTTTACCAGGAAGCTACCTGATTTGGAACGGGAGCTTTGAAAAGAGGTGAGTCTCTGTGCATGTGCTTGTGAGTTTCACCTTGCAGAGTCAAGAGTTGAAGCGAGATTTGGAGCAGGAGCTTTGAAAAGAGGTGAGTCTGTGTGTGTGTGCTTGTGAGTTCCACCTTACAAGAGTCTAAAAGAGCTGCATTTGAAAATTGTTTCTAGTTGATTGGCTAACTAACAGTAGCAAATAAAAGGAAGGTAGGTATAAGTGGAGCGGCTATTTTCGGAGCCACCATTGTTGGAGTGGACCAGGATTAGAGTGGAGCACTTGAGACTTTGGCACAAGAGGCTTCGGCGACAGGAGGTGGAGCCTAAGGTAAGTCTCTGGTTAGTTTCTTTCTTTCTTTCTCTTATTTTTCCTTCAGTGCCAGGCTAGAGTAGTTAGAATGGCTCCAGGGTCAGTGCTGTGTTCATCTTGTGAGATGTGGGAGTTCTGGGAGACCTCCAGTCTCCCTGATAGCTACACCTGCAGGAGGTGCATCCAGCTGTAGCTCCTTACAGACCATGTTAGGGAACTGGAGATGCAGCTGGATGACCTTCAGCTCATGGGAGAACGAGGAGTTCATAGATAAGAGCTACAGAGAGGCAGTTACTCCTAAGCTGCAGGAGGCAGCTCCTGGCTGACTGTCAGGAGAAGGGAGGAGAATAGGCAGTGCAGAGTACACCTGTGGCTGTACTCTGCATACCGCTTTGGATACTGTTGTGGGGGACGACCGAGCAGGGGAAAGCCGCAGTGACCAGGTCTCTGGCACTGAGCCTGGTTGCTTGGTGCAGAAGGGAAATAATAGTGATAGGGGGGTCAGACAGGAGATCCTGTGGACATGAAAAAGACTCCCGGATGGTATGTTACCTCTCAGGTGCCAGGGTCAGGGATGTCTCGAATCCGATCCACAGCATTCTGAAGGGGGAGGGTGAACAGCCAGAGGTCGTGGTACACATTGGTACCAATGACATAGGTAGGAAAAGAGACGATGTCCTGAAGAGGGAATATAAGGGGTTAGGTAGGAAGATGAAAAGCAGGACCTCAAGGGTAGTGATCTCTGGATTGCTGCCTGTGCCACAAGCCAGTGAGGATAAGAATAGGGGTTGATTTGGCAGATGAATGCGTGGCTGAGGAATTGATGCAGGGTTACAGATTTGTTGATCATTGGGATCTCGTCTGGGGAAGGTACGAGCTGTACAAAAGGGACAGGTTACAGCTGAAGTGAGAGGGACCAATATTCTTGTGGGCAGGTTTGCTAGAGCTGTTGGAGAGGGTTTAAACTAGTTTGGCAGGGGGAAGGGAACCAGAGTGATAGGTCAAAGAGGTTGGTGCATTTAGTGTACAAGTAGATGCAGAGTGTAGAAAGATTGTGAGGAAGGATAGGCATTTGAAAGGGCAAAATTGCAGTCAGTTGGATGGGCTGAAGTGTGTCTACTGCGATAAGTATCGGGAACAAGGGTGATGAACTTAGAGCATGGGTAAGTACATGGAACTGTGACATTGTGACTATTACAGAGACGTGGCTGTCACAAGGGCAGGGAATGGCTACTGGATATTCTGGGGTATGGATGTTTCAAAAGGGACAGGGACGGAAGTAAAAGAGGTGGGGGGGGGGTGGCTTTGCTGATCAGGGACAGTATCACAGCTGGAGAAAGGGAGGATGTCCTGGAGGGATCGTCCACTGAGTCACTGTGGGTGGAAGTCAGAAACAGGAAGGGAACGATCACTCTATTGGGAGTATTCTACAGACGCCCCCAGTAGAGCAGAGACACCAAGGAGCAGATCGGGAGGCAGATTTTGGAAAGGTGCAAAAATAACAGGGCTGTTGTCATGGGTGATTTCAACTTCCCTAATGTTGATTGGCACTTCCTTAGTGTAAAGGGGATAGATGGGGCAGAGTTTGTTAGGTGTGCTCAGGAAGGATGTGGACAGGCCAACTAGAGGAGAGGCCATACTGGACCTGGTATAGGCAATGAGCCTGATCTCTCGGTGGGAGACCATTTTGGAGACAGTGACCATAACTCCTTGACCTTTATCATGGTCTTGGAGAGCGATAGGAGCAGACAACATGGAAAAGTATGTAATTGGGGGAGGGGGAATTATGAAGCTATTAGGCAGGAACTAATAGCTTCATAATTGGGAGCGTAAATTGGGAACAGATGTTCTTGCAGAAGTGCACAACGGAAATGTGGAGGTTGTTTAGGGAGTACTTGCATGGAGTTTTAGATAGGTTTGTCCCATTGAGGCAGGGTAAGGATGGTAGAGTGAAGGAACTATGGTTGATAACAGACGTAGATTATCTTGTCAAGATGAAGAAAGACGCATACCTAAGGTTTAGAGAGCAAAGATCAGACAGGGCTCTGGAGAGTTACAAGGTAGCCAGAAAAAGAGGTGGGGGGGCGGGGGGGTGGGTGGCCACTAGGAAGCTTAAGAATGGACTTTGGAGAGCTAGAAGAGGGCATGACAAGGCCTTGGCGGGTAGGATTAAGGAAAACCCCAAGGCATTCGACATGGATGTTAAGAATAGAAGGATGACTAGAGTGAGGGTAGGACCGATCAGGGATAAAAGAGGAAAGGTGTGCCTGGAGTTGGAAGGGAGGTCCTTGCTTCACTACGGATGTGCTGGAACTTTTGAAAAACATTAGGATAGATAAGTCACCGTGGCCGGACGAGGTATATCCATGGTTATTACGGGAAGCGAGGGAAGAGATTGTGGCGCCTTTGGCGATGATCTTTGTGTCCTCACTGGCCACAGGAGTAGTGTCAGATGATTGGAGAGTGGCAAATGTTGTTCCTTTGTTCAAGAAAGGGATAACCCTGGAAATTACAGACCCGTGAGTCTTACTTCAGTGGTGGGCAAATTACTGAAGAAGATTCTTAGAGACAGGACTTTTGGGCATATGGAGAAGCATATACTGATTAAGGACAGTCAGCATGGCTCTGAGAGGGGCAGGTTGTAGAAGATGGAGGGTGGTGGCAGACGGAGCATATTCTGCCTGGAGGTCAGTGACCAGTGGTGTTCCGCAGGGATCTGTTCTGGGACCCTACTCTTTGTGATTTTTATAAATGACTTGGATGAGGATGTGGAAGGGAAGGTTATTAGTTTGTAGATAACATGAAGGTTGGTGGTGTTGTGGATAGCGTTGAAGGTTGCTGTAGATTAGAGCTGCAGAGCTGAGAAGTGGCAGATGGAGTTCAACCCGAAAAAATGTGAATTGATACACTTTGGAAGATCATATTTGAAGGCAGAATACAAAGTTAATGGCAGGACTCTTAGCAGTATGGAGGAACAAAGGGATCTTGGGGTCCACATCCATAGATCCCTCAAGCTTGCCGTGATAGGGTTGTTAAGAAGGCATATGGCTCGTTGGCCTTCAGTAGTCGGGGTATTGAGTTCAAGAGCCACGAGGTAATGTTGCAGCTCTATAAAACTCCGGTTAGACCACACTAGGAGTATTGTGTTCAGTTCCAGTCACTTCATTATAGGAAGGATGTGGGAGCTTTCAAAAAGGTGCAGAGGAGATTTACCAAGATGCTGCCTGGATTGGAGAGCATGTTTTATGAGGATAGGTCGAGCAAGCTAGGACTTTTCTCTTTGGAGCGAAAGAGGATGAGAGGTGACTTGATAGAGTTGTACAAGATGATAAGAAGCATAGATTGAGTGGATAGTCAGAGACTTTTTCCCAGGGCAAAAATGGCTAATATGAAGGGAAATAATTTTAAGGGGAAATAATTTTGAGGTGACTGGAGGAGATGTCAGAGGTAAGTTTTTTTACACAGAGTGGTGGGTGCCTGGAATGCACTGCCAGCAGAGGTTGTGGAGGCAGATACATAGAATATTACAGCACAGTACAGGCCCTTCTGCCCACAATGTTGTGCCAACATTTTACCCAGCTCTAAGATCTATCTAACCAGGCAGAATATGCTCCATCTACCACCTGACTTTCTGAATGAGCCTTCCAGGAGGAATCTTATCAAACGCATTACTAAAATCCATGTACACCACATCCACTGCTCTACCTTCATCAATGTCCTTTGTCACATCCTCAAAGAATTCAATCAGGCTTGTGAGGCACAACCTGCCCCTCACAAAGCCATGCTGACTGTCCCTAATTAGCCTATGCTTCTCCAAATGCCCATAAATCCTGTCTCTAAGAATCTTCTCCAGTAATTTGCCCACCACTGAAGTAAGATTCACTGGTCTGTAATTCCCAGGGTTATCCCTACTCCCTTTCTTAAACAAAGGTACAGCATTTGCCACCCTCCAATCATCTGGCACTACTCCTGTGGCCAGTGAGGACACAAAGATCATCGCCAAAGGCACAGCAATCTCTTCCCTCGCTTCCTGTAATAACCACAGATATATCCTCTCTGGCCCTGGTGACTTATCTATCCTAATGTTTTTCAAAAGTTCCAGCACATTCTCTTTCTTCACTTCGACATGCTCTAGTGGCATCCTCACAAACGTCAAGGTCTCCCTCTCTGGTGAATACTGAAGCAAGGACCTCCCTTACCTCTTCCGACTCCAGGCACAGCTTTCCTCTTTTATCCCTGATCAGTCCTACCCTCATCCTCCTATTCATCACATACGTGTAGAATACCTTGTGGTTTTCCATGATCCTACTTGCCAAGGCCTTCTCGTTCCCCCACCTAGCTCTCCTAAATCTATTCTTAAGCTCCCTCCTGGCTACCTTGTAACTCTCCAAAGCCCTGTCTAATGCATACTTTCTAAACCTTAGGTGGGCTTCTTTCTTCCTCTTGACAAGATATTCTACATCTCTTGTCAACCATGGTTCCTTCACTCTACCATCCTTACCCTGCCTCAATGGGACAAACCGATCCAAAACTCCATGCAAATACTCCCTGAACAACCTCCACATCTGTTCCCAATTTATGCTCCCAAGTTCCAGCCTAACAGCATCATAATTCCTCCTCCCCTAGTTAAATACTTTCCCATATTGTTTGCTCCTATCAGTCTCCAAAGCTATGGTAAAGGTCAAAGAATTATGGTCAGCATCTCCAAAATGCTCTCCCGCCGAGAGATCTGAAACCTGATCAGGCTCATTGACTAGTACCATGTCCAGAATCGTCTCTCCTCTAGTTGGCCTGTCCACATACTGTGTCAGGGATCCTTCCCGGACATACCTAACAAACTCCGCCCCATCTATCCTCAACATTAGGGAAGTTGAAATCACCCATGACAACAACCCTGTTATTTTTGCACCTCTCCAAAATCTGCCTCCTGATCTGCTCCTCACTGTCTCTGCTGCTACTGGGGGGACTGTAAAATACTCCCAATAGAGTGATCGCTCCCTTCCTGTTTCCGATTTCCACCCACACTGACTCAGTAGACGATCCCTCCAGGACATCCTTCCTTTCTCCAGCTGTGACACTGTCCCTGATCAGCAAAGCCACTCCCCCACCTCTTTTACCTCCATCCCTGATCCTTTTGAAACATCTAAACACCGGAGTATCCAGCAACCATTCCTGCCCTTGTGATAGCCAAGTCTCCGTAATGGCCACCATGTCATAGTTCCATGTACTTACTCACACTCTATGTTCATCACCCTTGTTCCTGATACTTCTCACATTAAAGTAGACACACTTCAGCCCATCCAACTGACTGAAATTTTGCCCTTTCAAATGCCTATCCTTCCTCACAATCTTTCTACACTCTGCATCTACTTGTACACTAAATGAACCAACCCCTGACCTATCTGGTTCCCATCTGCCTGCCAAACTAGGTTAAACCCTCCCCAACAGTTCTAGCAAACCTGCCCGCAAGAATATTGGTCCCCCTCCAGTTCAGCTGTAACCTGTCCCTTTTGTACAGGTTGTACCTTCCCCAGACGAGATCCCAATGATCAACAAATCTGTAACCCTGCATCAATTCCTCAGCCACGCATTCATCTGCCAAATCAACCCCTATTCTTATCCTCACTGGCTTGTGGCACAGGCAGCAATCCAGAGATCACTACCCTTGAGGTCCTGCTTTTCATCTTCCTACCTAACCCCTTATATTCCCTCTTCAGGACATCGTCTCTTTTCCTACCTATGTCATTGGTACCAATGTGTACCACGACCTCTGGCTGTTCACCCTCCCCCTTCAGAATGCTGTGGACCCAATCCAAGACATCCCTTACCCTGGCACCTGGAAAGCAACATACCATCCAGGAGTCTGTTTCACGTCCGCAGAATCTCCTGTCTGCCCCCCCCCCCTTACTATTGAATCCCCTATCACTACTGTTTTCCTCTTCTCCCCACTTCCCTTCTGCACCAAGCAACCAGGCTCAGTGCCAGAGACCTGGTCACTGCGGCTTTGCCCCCCCCCCCCCCCCAACAGTACCCAAACCTGTTATTGAGGGGAACAGTCACTGGGGTACTCTGCACTGCCTGCCTGTTCTCCATTCTTCTCCTGACAGTCACCCAGCTACCTGCCTCTTGCAGCTTAGGAGTGACTGCCTCCCTGTAGCTCATCTGTGGTACTCCTCATTGTCACGTACAAGCCGAAGATCATCCAGCTGTAGCTCCAGTTCCCTAACACAGTCTGTAAGGAGCTTCAGCTGGATGCACCTCATGCAGATGTAGTTATATCAGGAATGTAGACGATCCCTCCAGGACATCCTCCCTTTCTACAGCTTTGACACTGTCCCTGATCAGCAAAGCCACTCTACATTAGGGACATTTGAGAGATTGGCACATGAATGATAGAAAAGTGGAGGGCTATATGGGAGGGAAGGGTTAGATACATCTTAGAGCAGGATAAAATGTCGGCACAACATTGTGGGCCAAAGGGCCTGTTCTGTGATGTAATGTTCTGTGTTCTATGTTTGGAGGACATGTGCTATGAGGAGAGGTTGGACAAGCTGGAGCTGTTTTCTCCAAAGCAGCAGAGGCTGAGGGGAGATTTGATGAAAGTTTATAACATTATGAAATGCATAGATAGACAGCCAGTATCTTTTTCCCAGAATTGAAATGTACTAAAAGGCATGTATTTAAGGTGAGAGGTGGAAAGTACAAATGAGATGTGTGAGAGATTTTTTTAAGCACAGAGTGGTGGGGGCCTGGAATGCACTGCCAGGGGGTGGTGGTAGAGGCAGATGGCATAGGAGCATATCTAAGAGTCTCCTATAGATAGGCATATGAATATGCAGACAAGGGAGGGATATGGTAAATGTGAAGAGGGATTAGATTAATTAGGAGTCATTGGTTTAATTAGTTCAGTACAATATCATGGGCCGAAGGGCCTGTCCTATGCTGTACTGTTCTGTGTTCCATCCACCTACTATACTAATGATTATGTGCTACCTTTTCCTTTGCAGCGAGAGAACACAGAGTTCAAGGAATGTAGCTGGCAAGATATTTTTGATCTATATTTTTGAGTTCATACCATTCTTATCAGACTCACAAAGCAATTGGACCAGCCACATACGTACTCTGGTTTACAGCACCCCTCAAGCTCACCTCCTGATTTCCTTTATTTGCCTGGAAAAAACCAACTCCAGTAACATTCAAGAAGCTCTAATCTTTAACGACAAAGCAGCTGCTTAATTGAGAGCTTTTCCACCAGTTTATACACTCCCTCCCTCCACTACTGGTGGATTGTAGCTGCAGTATGTACTATCCACAAAATACATTGCAGCAACTTGCCAAGGCTTCCACAACAACACGGGCCTCAAAGGATGGTGCAAATGGTGCATGGGAAAGGCACTCTTTGCGACCTTTCTTCCAAGTTGCATACCATCCTAATTTGGAAATATATACTGGTCTTCTTCATCATCACTCAACAGTAATGTAGAATGGCCATCATCAGAAGGACTGCGGTAATTCAATAGGCAACTCACAACTATCTTCCTGATGGCATATAGGGATCAGTAATAAGCACTAACTTAGTTGTTACATTGTGTGAATGAATAAAATATAAGATGTGTTCAGGAAAAGTTTATTTAAGGAATTAAAAAAAACATTTGTGACAGAAAATGAGTTCTCACTAGTTTTTAGCTATGATGGTACATTATTGTTTCCAGAAATCCATGTGAATGAATCTATTTTTCTGTCACCCCTGTATAGGAAGGAGTTGACACAGCCATTCCCATTTCTACAGCACGTGCATTGGCAACGGTGCTTTTTCTTACATTGACCAACCATTAAGCCAGTGTTTGGCAGTTTGTCCTGGTGTCTCTTTAACAGGCCCTTCTATCATCCTTCATGGTCAGACCTTGCTGCTGCTACTTTCAGTTTGTTCCTTCTTGTTAATTCTTTTTGGTGCTGCTTTCTCCAAAAATGTCCCTCTGATTAGCTGCAACACTTCAAATTTCCCTCTGAGTAGTGGAAAAACAAAGGGCAGCAAAATGGTTCTGCTATAAATCTCCTTCAGATGCAAATTTACTGTAGATTTTTTTTAATCGAAGATTTTGCCAGTGGAAAACTCACTCTGCTGCTAATCTGCTTAGAGTGTAAGACCCAGCCTCAGTTAAATAGTGGTTTCTTGCATTGGAGGGAAGGATTGAAAACCTAGTATGTTAACTGAATAAAATATTTAAAATAGTATATGTAACTGATGGGGCTTTCAGTTTAGATGTTGGCTGTAGGGAAGTGATGTGTGACTGAATATTTCAAGCGCTTTTGTACAAGACTGGAAATTTTCTCGAGAGACACAAGATTCTGCAGATGCTGGAATCTGGAGCTATAAGCACAAAATGCTGGAGGAACTCAGCGGGTCAGGCAGCATCAATGGAGGGAAATAAACAGTCAACGTTTCAGGTCAAAACTGATTTTAATAAGTCCTGATGAAGGGTCTCAACCCGAAACGAAACTCCAGCATTTTGTGTGTATTGCTGCAGGAATTTTTTTCCGTATGGTACACCTCTCATCAGTGTTTTTCTGCCCATTCTGGAGGGCAAATTGCTAGTTCGTGGGGTAAGTGGCTTCCATGTCAAACTAAAATATGGAATTAGGTTTCCCTTCCGTGAAATAGCACTATGATGTCCCAGTTACGAGATTCAAGTCATATTCTCAATCCCAACTTTCAACTATTGATTGTTAAATAATGCTTGTTATTCCCTGCAGCTCTCAACAAGTGACACTGCATGTAAAATTACTTGAGAATGAATTAGAGGATTTGAAGACTATTATGAAAAACCTAGAGGATAGAAATTATAAGCTGCAGATGCAAAACCGGCAACTGGTATGTACTTATAAGCATAAATTAGTCTAAATAAAACCTCAAAAGTCTAAAGTCTGCGTGACTTAAATAAATTCAACCTAGAAAGGAATTTATGTCTAATTTTAAAAACAGATACCTATCCCTAGTGCTTCATGCTTCCCCACTGATTTGCGCAGAGCATAATACACAGACGAGCTGTCTGTCATTCGTGAGCCTTGATGGCGACTGTCAGCAAGTTATTTGGTAAGAAAAGTACAGCTGAATTGATTCTATCCTCACATAGTATCCATAGCTGCTTGGTAGTGATTGAATCAAATTCTTGCCAGCTCAAATGTCTAAGAGCAGTTGTAGATTAAGACCAAAGTCTACAATAAGATCATGAGCAGATTCCCTAAAGAGAATATAGGAAAGTCGAGCATTGCGGGAAATTAATATGATACTATTTTGATTTTTGGTAGAGGTAATGATCAAGACTGGTCATCACTGCCATCATCAAATTGCAAGTAAATGCACCTTACGTCAGAGCTGTATATTCAGTTGTAGATGAGAGGTGTCCTGACTTCATTTGCTGATTGCAGAGTCTCTTGCCTTAGTTAGACTTCCCCTGATTGAAGGGCAATCTTCTGATAAAGACCACAACCACTCTTGTTTATATAACACCTTTATTGCAGAAGAATTGTTCACCACATTGGTTTGGTGATAGGCTTCTGATTGGAAGTCTGTAGCTAGTACTGTACCAGAGGGATTGGTGCTGGGAACTTTGCTGTTTGTGAGATGTATTAATGACTTGGATATGAAAGTAGGAGGGATGATTAGTAAGTTTGCAGAGGACCAAAAATTGTTGTTGTTGAGTAGATAGAATAGAAGGTTGTCTAAGGCTTCAGCAGGATCAGATGGAAAGTTGGATAGAATATTGGCAGATGGATTTTTAATCCCAACTAGTGCAAGGTGATGAATTTTGGGAAGTCAGATAGAGCATGTACAGTAAATGGTAGAGCATGAAGGAATGTTGATGAACAGAAGGACCTTGGGGTTCAAGTCCTTAGTTTGCAGAAAGTGACAACACAGGTGGATAGGGTGGTGAAGAAGACAATGTCATGCTTGCCTTCATAGGTCATGGCATAGAATATAAGAGTTGGGGCATTGCTTTGCAACTTTAAAAAAACACTGGTTAGCCTGCACTTGGAGTATTGTGTGCAGTTTTGATTACCACATTATAGAAAAGATCCGATTGCAATGAAGAGAGTGCAGAGGAGATTAACCTGGATTGGAGGACTTTAGTTATGGGGAGAGATTGAATAGGCTGTGCTTCTTTCCATGGAACAAACATCTATCCATGACCTGATAAACGTCTATAGATACTACTTAAATACTGCAGACTGTTAAAAGATTGGCATCAACGGACCAACTTTTGATTTATTTAATCATCTCCTACTGTTTGTAACTTTGTTCTGCATTGTTGGCTTCTTTGCCTAAATTTCTCAGTTCAAAGTTAACATGAGCATTCAGTTAATAGGCTAATATATAGCTTCAAATGAGAAACACAGAAGAGTGCAGCATAGGAACAAGCCCTTTGGCCCACGATGATTGTGCCAACTATGATGCCAATTCAAACTAATCCCAACTCCCTGCACATGGTAAATATCCCTCCTTCTCTTGCATATACAAGTATGTGTCTAAATGCATCTTAAGCATTATTATTATGTCTGCTTCCACCACCTCCCCTGACAGCATGTTCCAGGCATATTCCACTCTCAATGTAAAAAAAAAAGTGCCTCGTAATCTCTTTTAAACGTTCCCTCTCTCACTTTAAACCTGTGTCCTGTAGTAGTTGACATCTCCACCCTGGGTAAAAGACTCTATCTACCGTTTCTATGCCTATAATCATTTTATATACTTGTATCAGTTACAGTACCTCAGCCCCGACCACTCCAGAGAAAGCAATCCAAGTTTGTCCAACCTCTCCTTATTGTTATTACTCTCTAATCCAGCCAACATCCCACTTAACCTCTTCTGCACCATGTCCAAGGTGTCCACATCCTTTCTTTAATGCAATGACCAGAACTGTACTCTAACACACTACTCCAGATGCAACCTAACCAAAGTTTGAAAACAACTGCATCGTGAGTTCCATAGTTTTATGCTCCACACCAGGACCGATGAAGGCAAGTATGCCATACCCTCTATACCACCTTATCTACTTGTGTAGCCACTTTCAGGGAACAGGCGGCACGGTAGCGTAGCGGTTAGCGCAACGCTATTACAGCGCCAGCAATCCCTCTTACAACATCATATTTCCACATCATAATGCAGGCTCTAAATTCATCTTCCTTACCCATAATACTCCTAGCATTGAAATATCTATGCTTCAGCCCACCAGGCCCACTATCTTTATTAACCTGGCCTGGCCTGTCTTTCCTTTCAGCATTATTTGACCTGACCTCACTAGCATGTGGCCCTGGAAGTAATCCTGAGATTACCACTGGAGATCCTGCTTTTTTGCTTACTATGCAAGTCCCTAAATTCTTCTTGCAGACCTTATCTCTCTTCCTACTTGTGTTGTTGGTACCAATATGGACCACAACCTCTGGCTGCTCATCCTCCCCTTTCAGAATGTACTATTCTCACTCAGAGTCATCCTTGACTCTGGCACCAGGAATCCTGGAGTCTTGCTCGTGGCCACAGAAATGCTTATCTGTGCCCTTGACTAAAGAACCCCCTCTCACTATTACTCGCCTAGTCCTTGACCTACCCTGCTGTAAAACAAAGTCAGTTGTGGTTCCACTGATCTGACTGCTGCTGTTGCTTTCTTCTGAGAGGCTATGTCCCCAGCGGTATTCAAAAGGGTGTACTTATTTGAGAGGGGAACAGTCACAGGAGAATCCTGCACTACGTGCCTGCCCCTCTTGCAATTACCCACCTATCTGACTGAACATTTGGTTCTAATGTATTTCAATAAAATAGAAAGGATAACATGGACTTTCTCAATGAAATCTCTTTTCAACAGGAAAAAGAGCATCAGAATCTGAGCACAAGCATCAGTCAGCTTCAGGAAGAGGTGAGCTAGAATTGAAAGGTGCAGTTGACTAGTGCATCTGCTGTGATGATGAGTTAAAGGATAGGATATTTATTTGTAATAAAGATGTTAGGCTACATTACTCAGAATATATTGGGGGTGTGAATTTAAATTGACTCATAAATGAAACTTGATTTTGTAAAGACACCAACTGGAATTCATGTTTTAATGTATTATGCACACTATTAACAGTAAAGGTCAATTACTTGCTGACAGTAAGTTGCTCACCCCTCACCACTTGCTTATAGGAATGATAGGAATGATATAAATGTTATAAATAAAAGGGACCAATGTAACGTACGGTAAAGCTCTGATAATCTGCCATGTGACCATTGGGAAATCACCCTGGTTTGGCATCCTGCTCACCAGCTGATGTTTGCACTTCCCACTAGCCATGGCCATGGCTCTTGCAGTAATCAACCACTGGCTGGCAGCTTGGCTCTTGCACTTCTTTACACTTGCCTGGTTCTGTTGACCACACTTGCTTTAAACTCACTGGGTTTACTGAAATGTAACTGTAATGTACTTTAAAAAAAAAGTGAATTAGAAGTGTGTTGGCATATTAAATAACATCTGATGGTCTGGAAAATCTGCTGGCCAGGCACCACCAAAATCCTGAGTGTGGTGGATTAACAGAGTTTTGCTGTTTAGGGAATCTGTATAAGAAGTAGAAATCTCTTGAACCTGAAGTTGGCGCAACATGGAAAAATTAAGAATTGTAAGGTAACTCTTTTCTTATATAATGCAGAATGGGAAACTGACAGTTGAGAAAGAGAATATATATTGGAGAAATGAGGAGCTGCTATTTGAGATGGTTGAGCTGAAGGTATGTCTGTGAAGTGTAAGAAAAAGTACAAATAATGCTTAATGTTGGTTCCTTGTATAATAAAGTGTATGTTTTCAAGTCTTAGTTATGTTGTTATGGTAATCATGAAACAAAGGGTTTGGGTGTAAAAATGCATCTGGTTCACCATTTTCCTTCAAAGTTGCTCCCCTTGTTCTGTGTGGCCTACAGATTATATATTGTAATTGTTAAACTGCCCTCAGAAATGGCCGAGTGCACCAGTCAGTTGTATCATAACTGCTATGTTAAAGTAAAAACAGAATAAAGTGTGCAGGTTGGTAGGTTAATTGGCCACTGTAAATTGCCCCTAATGTGCAAGTAAGTGGTCGGATCTATATGGAATTAATGGGAATGTGGGGAGAGTAAAATGGATTAGGATGGGATTAGTGTAAAAATAAATAGTTAATAGAACAATATAGCACAGAAATAGGCACCGGCCCACGACGTCTGTGCCGAATATGATGCCAAATTAAACTAAATCTTTCTGTCTTCACGTGATCCATATCCCTCCATTCCTTGTATATTCATGTGCCAATCTAAAAGCCTCTTAAACACCATTGTTGTATCTGCTTCCACCATTGCCCCTGGCCACCCATTCCAAGTACCTACCACTTCCTGTGCAATAAAAAACAACTTGCTCTGCACATCGCTTTTAAACTTTCCCCCTCTCACCTTAAATGCATGTCCTCTGGTATCTGACATTTCTACCCTGGGAAAAAGATTCTGACTGTCTACCATATCTATGCCTCTCATAACTTTATTAGCTTTCTTCAAGTCTTCCCTCAGCCGCCAATGTTCCGGAGAAGACAACCCAAGTTTGTCCAAACTCTCCTTGGAGCTCATACCCTCTTCTTTGCTCTTTCCAGAGCCTTCATATCCTTCCTGTAATGGGGCAACCAGAATTGAATTCAATACTCCAGATGCAGTCTAACCAAAGTTTTATAAAGTTGCAACATAACTTCTCGACTCTTGAACTCAGTGCCTCAACTAATAAACCCAAGCATGCCATACTCTTTTTTTAACCACCCCATCAACCTGTGAAACAACATTCAGGGTTAGACCCCAAGGCTTAGACATATCTGCAACTGATTGATATCCTGCTGTATCCTTTAGCAATCTTCTACACTATACCAAACACCAACAATCTTCATATCATCTGCCAATTTACTCATCCACCCATCCACATTTTCATCCAGATTATTGATATATATATCAATTTGCGGTTTGTGATATATATAAACCGCAAAGGTCCCAATATGGATACCTGTGGAACACCGCTAATCAAGGAACTCTAGCCAGAATAAGTCCCATCAATCACTACCCTCTGCCTTCTATGGGCAAGCTAATTCTGAATCCAAATGGCCAAGTCACCGTGGGTCCCATGCATTTTAATCTTCAGGATGAGCCTACCATAAGGAACCTTGTCAAATGCCTTACTAAAATCCAAGTAGACAACATCCACAGCTCTGCCTTCATCACCTCCTCAAAAAACTCAGTCAAGTTAGTAAGACATGACTTGCCCCGCACAAAACCACAGTGACTGTCCCTAATTAGGCCATGGTTTTCCAAATGCTCATAAGTCCTATCCCTAAGATTCCTCTCCACTTAAGTGGTCCTACCCTCTCTCTAATTATCCTCTTGTTTTTAATGTACATGTAAAATGCCTTGGGACTCCCTTTAATCTACTTGTCAAAGGACATTTTATGGCCCCTTTTGGCCCTGCTAATCCCCTGCTTGAGCTCCTTCCTGCTTTCTCTGTAATCCTGAAGGGCCCCATCTGATATTAACTTGCTAAAACCATAGAACCATACAGCACATAACAGGCCCTTCGGCCCACCATGTTGTGCCGTCCATCAAACCACCCTTACACTACCTAACCCCTTCCTCCCGCATATCCCCCCATCCCACACTCCTCCATATGCCTATCCTTGAACCTGTCCAATGTATCTGCCTCCACCACCACCCCAGGCAGTGCATTCCATGCACCGACCACTCTCTGGGCGAAAAACCTCCCCCTGACATCTCTCCTGAACCTCCCACCCATAACCTTAAAGCCATGACCTCTCGTCTTGAGCATTGGTGCCCTGGAAAGGAGGTGCTGACTGTCTACTCTATCTATTCCTCTCAATATTTTATATACCTCTATCATGTCTCCTCTCATCCTCCTCCTTTCCAGTGAATAAAGCCCTAGCACCTTAAGCCTCTCCTCATGTTCAATACTCTCTAATCCAGGCAGCATCCTGGTAAATCTCCTCTGCACCCTCTCCAACGCCTCCACATCCTTCCTATAATGAGGCGACCAGAACTGAACATAGTACTCTAAGTGTGGCCTAACTAGAGTTTTGTAAAGCTGCATCATCACCTCGCGGCTCTTAAACTCAATCCCGCGATTTATGAAAGCCAACATCCCATTGGCCTTCTTAACTGCTCTTTCCACCTGTGAGGCAACTTTCAATGAACTGTGAATATGAACCCCCAGATCCCTCTGCTCCTCCACACTGCCAAGTACCCTGCCCTGGAGTTTGTCCTTCCAAAGTGTACCACCTCACACTTCTCCGGATTGAACTCCATCTGCCACTTGTCAGCCCAGCTCTGCATCCTATCAATATCCCGCTGTAAGCTCCGACAGCCCTCCACACTATCCACAACATCGCTTATCTTAGTGTCGTCCACAAACTTACTAACCCAGCCCTCCACCCCCTCATCTAAGTCATCTATAAATATCACAAAAAGTAGAGGTCCCAGAACCAATCCCTGCGGGACACCACTAGTCACTGCCTTCCAATCCGAGGGCACTCCTTCCACCACAACCCTCTGCTTTCTACATGCAAGCCAATTCCTAATCCACACAGCCAAGCTTCCTTGGATCCCTTGGCCTCTGACCTTCTGAAGAAGCCTACCATGAGGAACCTTATCAAACGCCTTGCTAAAATCCATGTAAACCACATCCACTGCACTAACCTCATCAATCTTCCTGGTCACCTCCTCAAAGAACTCTATCAGGCTTGTGAGGCAAGATCTTCCCTTCACAAAGCCATGCTGGCTGTCCCTAATCAGTCCATGATTCTCAAGGTGTTCATAAATCCTATCCCTTAGAATCCTTTCTAACAGCTTACCCACCACAGACGTGAGACTCACCGGTCTATAATTCCCTGGCCTATCCCTGTTACCTTTTTTGAACAAGGGGGCAACATTCGCAACCCTCCAATCCTCTGGCACCATCCCCGTGGACAACGAGAACTCAAAGATCCTTACCAGCGGTTCAACAATCTCCTCCCTAGCCTCTCGAAGCAGCCTTGGGAAAATCCCGTCAGGCCCCGGAGATTTATCTGTCTTAATATTATGTAACAACTTCAACACATCCTCTCTCTTGATATCTACAACCTCAAGAACATTACCCCTACCAGCACTCCCTTCCGCGTCATCAAGACCACTCTCCCTGGTGAATACCGTAGAGAAGTACTCATTGAGAACTTCTCCCACTTCCGCCGCCTCCAGGCAAATTCTCCCACCTTTGTCCTTAATCGGACCTACCTTTACCGTAGCCATCCTCCTACCCTTCACGTACTTGAAAAAGGCCTTGGGATTTTCCTTAACCCTACTAGCCAACGCCTTTTCATGTCCCCTTCTAGCTCTCCTCAGCCCTTTCTTAAGTTCCTTCCTCGCTACCCTATATTCCTCACGGACCCTGTCTGAACCTTGCTGTTTATACCTCACGTACGCTACCTTCTTCTCCCTAACAAGTCGTTCCACCTCTCTCGTCACCCACGGTTCCTTCACCCTGCCATTCCTCCTCTGCCTCATGGGGACATATTTATCCCTAACATCCTGCATAAGATCCCTGAACATCGACCACATCTCCATGGTACATTTTCCTTCAAAAAGGACATCCCAATTTACACTCCCAAGTTCTCTTCTTATAGCCTCATAGTTCACCCTTCCCCAATTAAAAATCCTCTTGTCCTCTCTGCACCTGTCCCTGTCCATGACAGTTTTAAAGGTTATGGAGCAATGGTCACTGTCCCCCAAATGCTCACCCACCAATAGATCCTTCACCTGTCCCGGTTCATTTCCTAAAACTAGATCTAACATGGCATTCCCTCTAGTCGGCCTGTCAACATACTGCGTCAGGAATCCCTCCTGGACATATTTAACAAATTCCGTCCCATCTAAACCTTTGGCACTAAGCAGGTTCCAGTCTATATTTGGGAAGTTGAAGTCTCCCATTATAACAACCCTGTTATTTTTGCTTCTCTCCAAACACGCCAATCTGCTCCTCTATATCTCTACTGCTACCAGGGGGCCCATAGAATACTCCTAGTAGAGTAACCGCTCCTTTCTTGTTCCTTAATTCCACCCATACGGACTCTAGAGATGACCCTTCTACAACATCCATCTTTTCCACAGCCGTAACAGTGTCCCTGACCAGTATCGCCACCCCTCCTCCTCTTCTCCCCCCTTCCCTATCCCTCTTAAAACACCGAAAACCAGGAATATTCAATATCCACTCCTCTCCTGACGTCAGCCATGTCTCAGTAATAGCCACGATATCATAGTCCCCCATACTTATCCAAGCCCTCAGTTCATCCCCCTTATTCCTGACACTTCTTGCATTTAAGTAAACACACTTCAGTCCATCTACCTTACTACTTTTATAGACTGTATTCTGCTTCTCCTTCCCCAAAACCTCTCTACCTGTTTGATCTAACTTTTCCCCATCCCCTTCTTCCTCTGACCTACTCCTCCGGTTCCCTTCCCTCTCACAGACTAGTTTAAACCCTCCCGAACCACCCTAGCAAATCTCGCCACAAGGATATTGGCCCCCTTCTGGTTCGGGTGTAACCCGTCCTCTCCGTACAGGTCCCACCTTCCCGAGAAGAGATCCCAATGATCCAGAAATCTAAAACCCTCCCTCCTGCACCAATTTCTCAGCCACGCATTTATCTGCCACCTCCTCCTATTCCTGTCTTCACTAACACGTGGCACTGGCAGCAGTCCTGAGATTGCTACCCTTGAGGTCCTGTTCCTCAATTTTCTGCCTAGCTCCCTGAACTCACTCTTCAGGACCTCATCCTCCTTCCTACCTATGTTGTTGGTGCCAACATGGACCACAACTTCTGGCTGCTCTCCCTCCCGCTCAAGAATCCTGTGGACCCGATCAGTGACATCCCGGACCCTGGCACCTGGGAGGCAACATACCATCCGGGATTCCTGCTCACTGCCACAGAACCTCCTATCTGTTTCCCTGACTATCAAGTCCCCTATTACTACCGCATGTCTCTTTCCCACCCTTCCCTTCTGAGCAGCAGTACCAGTCCCAGTGCCAGAGACCTGGTAACTGCAGCTAGGCCCCTGCAGGTCATCCCCCTCATCAGCTTCCAAGGCAGAAAACTTGTTACTGAGGGGAACAGCCTTCTTGTATATACTTCCTTTTACCTCTTGACTAAATTCACAACCTTCTGTCATCAACCAAGGTTCCCTTACCTTGCCATCCTTGTCCTTTCTCCTTACTGGAACATGCCGGTCCTGAGCTCTGATCTGCTGGTCTGTAAACAACTCCCACATGTCAGATGTGGACTTGCTGATAACAACTGCTCCTGATTAATCCCCCCAGCTCCCGTCTAATAATGCCGTAATTTACCCTCCCCCAATGTAGTACTTTCCCACAAGATCCAGACATCCTTATTCATAACTATAAAACTTTAAAAAAACTTTAAAGCTTTATTTATACAGCACGGTAACGGGCCCTTCCAGCCCAACGAGCCCACACTGCCCAATTACACCCATGTTAACCTGCTAACCCATACATCTTTGGAATGTGCGAGGAAACTGGAGCATCCGGAGTCACAGGAGAATGTACAAACGCCTTACAGACAGCGGCAGGAATTGAACCTCAATCACTAGCGCTGTAATAGCGTTACGCTAACCAACTACACTACCATGCAGCCTATGACCTATACCCTATGACCGTGCCCACTATCTAAAATTTAAGAAGTTGTCATCACTGTTCCCAAAATACTCACCCACTTAAAGGCCGGTCACCTGGCCAGGCTCATTTCCCAGAACATGCTCCAGTATGGTCATCCAGTTGGACTATCCAAGTACTGTTTCAAGAAACCCTCCTTGATGCACCTAACAAATTCTGACCCATCCAAGCCTCTTGCTCTCAGGAAGCCCCAGTCAATATTGGCAAAGTTAAAGTTGCCCACTACTACAACCCTGATGCTTTTACATCTTTCCATAATCTACCTACATCCTATCTCTCAGTGGCTATTGAGAGGCCTATAGTATAATCCCATCAGAGTGATTGCACCTTTCTTATTTTTGAGCTCTCCCCATATTGTCTCAGGGGATGAGGCCTTCAGTATGTCCTCTCAAGTGCAGCTGTGACATACTCCCTGGTTAGTCATACAACTCCTCCACTTTTTTTTACCTCCCTCTCTATCATGTCTAAAATATCAAAACTCTGGAATGTTAAACTACCAGTCCTGTCCCTCTCATAACCAAGTTTTCACAATGGCCACAACATTATAATTCCATGTATTGACCCAGGTCTAAGTTCATCTCCCTTGCCATAATTGAAATAAACACCCTTCAACCCATCAGTCTCACTGTGTTCATTAACCTGTTCCTGCCTGCCCTTCCTTTCCAACTTACTTGAGTGCTTGATATTTAGTGCGGACTCTGTGGGCCGAAGGGCTGTTTCCATACTCTATCACTCTGTGACTCTACAACTATAGTAATGGATGGACCATCTGTCATCAACCAAGGTACCAAATTTAGACTTGGTAAACTCGCTCCCAGTCAATTCAATTTGTAAGGTTGTTCTCACAAATATATAGTAACTTCTTCAAATTGCAAGAGTTCTTCCTCTGGTAAATAAAGCAGCAGTCAGTTGGTATGGCATGATTCCGTCAGTATGACAGTGTCCATGTGCAAGATCCCTCCATCACAATCTTAGGGATGTCCTGTCCCACCAGCAGAACAGATGCACTGGAGTATTATTTCAGTAGGGTACTGGCTGGAGAGAGTGGCCCTGGGAGTCTTCAGTTTGACTCCAGACCCCATGAAGTTTCACAGCATCAGGTCAAACATGGACAAGAAAACCTCAATCTACTGCAATCTACTGTGCTTCCTCAGCTGGTGATTCAGTGTTCCTCCAAATTGAACAACACTTGGAAGAATCACAAAAAGTAACAAGGTTACAGAATGTACACAACTGCATGTTTGCTAAACAGCAAAAACAGCTTGCAGTAGACAGAGCTAAGTGATCACACACAAAACAGCACTTGACCAAGTGAAACATCCAGGAGCCTTAATAAAAGTGAAGCCATTCAGCATCAAGGGGAAAAACTCTCCAATGATTGGAATCATACCTCACACACAAGAATATGGTTGTAGTTGCCATAAGAATTCCTCAGGGAATGTTGTAGGTCAGATCATTGTCAGCTGCTTCATCAAATCAATTCTATCATAAGGTCGGGAGTGGGGAGACTTGCACAATTTTCAATCTTTTTTTGTAGTTCCTCTGCAAGACCTAAGCACTAATCAGATATGGGCTGATAATTGTCAAGTGACATTGACTCCTCAAATGTGTCAGCATTTACCGTCTCCGACAAGAGACAAGAGAGAGTCCAGCCACTTACCTTTTAATACTCAGTGACATACCATTGTTGAGTCCCCCATTGTAAACATCCTGGGGATCACCATCGATCAAAAACTCAACAGGACCAGTCAGAAAAAATAATGTGGCTACTAAGGCAAGTCAAAAGCTGGGTATCCTGTGGCAAGTGTCTCACCTCCTGACTTCCCAAAGCCTTTACACCAGCAATAAAACATAAGAGCACAATGAAACAATTGCAAGATGAGTACAGCTCTAAAATACTCGAAACTCAACACCATCTAGGACAAAAGGACAAAGTAGCTCACTTAATTGATGCCCTGTTCACCACGCTTAACATTCATTTCCTCCTTCACTGTCGCACAGTGGCTGCAGCGTGTGTCATGTATTGAATGGACTGCAGTTATTTACCTATGCTTCTCCAGGAAGACCTGTCAAATCCACAACCACTGCCACCAAGAAGGAAAGGGCAGGAGGTGCATTTGAATACCATCATCTCCATGTTCTAAGCCACATACCATTACTTCATCGCTGCAAGGTTTAAATTCTGTAATGCTGTACCCAACATTGTTGGAGTCCCTTTATCAGTAAAACTACTCCAATTCAAGAAGGCGGCTGATCACCACTTTCTCAAGGGCAGGTAGGGATGGACAATACATGCTAGACTTAGTAGTTATGCCTGCATCCTGAAAAATAAATAAATTAAAAATAATTATGTTCATTCTGATGATGGTAAGTTTTCATAACTCTTCCACTTCTGGCTTTTGCTGCTCCCTCACTCCCAGTATAAATATTAATGGAAGACAGGATTATGCCTAGCTGTGATGTTCTGCTTAACCTGGCTGGAAGACAGAGCAAAGCCCTAAAGTATCATAACCTAATGACCACATTCTTCTGTCCCTAAAGTGCTGCTTAGCAGTCGGGAAAGGGAATCTTTTCAACATTTTTCTGATGCTCCTTGGACAACTGCTTACCATGGCACATTTTGGCTGAGCCACATTTACTAGGCAACTAAGGGTAGGATGCAGAATTTGCTGTCGGTGGTCAGAGTTTGCTGTCTGTGGTTAGAATTAACACATCTAATCCTTTCTTTACAACTGCAAGGATAGGATCTCACAATATCAAATGGGGTTTATTCTCTGATTACAAAGTTAAAAATATAATTTTACTCTTTAAATATTAAATTGGTAAACTGGTATATTATTGTCACATATTCCAAGGTACAGTGAAAAGCGTTTTTCATGCCATCCATACAGATCATTTCATCACATCAGTACATTGAGGATTACAAAGGAAAAGCAATAACAGAATGCAGAATATAATGTTAAAGTTACAGAGAAAGTGCAGTGCAGGCAGGTGCAAGGAGTCCATCTTATCGTACAAGGGGACTACTCAATAGTCTTATAAAAGTGGGATAGAAGCTGTACTTGAACCTGGTGGTGCACGCTTTCAGGCTTTTGTATCTTTGGTCCAATGGGAGGGAGGAGAAGAGAGAATGTCCAGGGTGGGTGGGTTCTTTGATTATGTTGGTTGCTTTACCAAGGCAGCGAGAAGTGTAGACAGAGTCTATCGAGCGTAAGCTTGTTTTCATGATGTGCTGAGCTGTGTCCACAACTCACTGCAGTTTCTTGTTATTCTTGGGCAGAGCAGTTGCAATATGAAGCTGTGATACATCCGGATAAGATACTTTCTGTGGTGCACCTTTAAAAATCGGTGAGGGTCAACAGAGACATGCCAAATTTCTTTAGCCTCCTCAGGAAGTAGAGGTGCTGGTGAGCTTTCTTGGCCGTGGCGTCTACACGTTTGGAGCAGGACAGGCTATTGGTGATGTTCACTGCTAGGAACTAGAAGCTCCAAACCCTCTCAACCTCAGCACCATTGATGTAAACAGGAGCATATGCACCACACCCCTTGCTGAAGTCAATAACCAGCTCTTTTGTTGACATTGAGAGAAAGGAAAATGTCAACAAAACATGTCACTGGACTCTCTATCTCCTTCCTGTACTCTGACTCATCCTTATTTGAGATTTGACCCACTATGGTGGTGTCATCTGCAAACTTAGAGCAGAATCTGGCTACACAGTTGTGAGTGTATAGGGAGTAGAGTAGGGGGCTCAGAATGCAGCCTCATGGGACACCAATGTTGAGGATAATAGTGGCAGAGGTGTTGCTGCCTGTCTTTATTGATTGCGGTCCGTTGGTCAGGAAGCCAAGGATCCACTTGCAAATAGAGGCGTTGAATCCAGGTCTAGGAGTTTGGAGATGAGTTTGCTTGGAATTATGGTATTGAAGGTGGAGCTGTAGCCAATAAATAGTTGTCTGATATAGGTGTCTTTACTATGCAGATGCTCCAGAGATGATGAGTATAGGGCAAAGGGATATGGTGTTCACTGTAGGCCTGTTTCAGCAGTGGGTCGAGGCTGCCTGAGAGGCTGGAGTTGATGTGTGCCGTGACCAGCCTCTCAAAGCACTTCATGATGGTGGATGTCAGGACCAGGCGATAGTCATTAAGACACATTACCTCATTTTTCTTTGGTACTGGAATGATAATGGTCTTCATAAAGCAGTTCAGATTGAAGTAGGATGAGGTTAAAAATGTCTGCAAATACCCCGCCAGCTGATCTGTGCAGAATCTAAGGACATGGTGGAAACATCATCTGGGCCAGATGCTTTCTGTGGGTTCACCTCTGGAAGTCCAATCTGACATCTGCAATGGTGGCTGTGGGTACATGAGCATTGGAGGCTGTCGGAGCTGGTGGTGACATTCCAATCCCCTTCTGTTCAAAGTGTGCATAGAATGCATTAAGTTCATCAGGAAGGGATGCGTTATTGTCAGCAATGCAGCCCGACTTTGTTTTGTAGCCTGTTATAGCATGCAAGCCCTACCACGACTGAGCTAGTCTGGGACTCTATTGTGAACCGGTATTGTCTCTTGGCATCCCTGATAGCTTTGCAGAGGTCGTATCTCGATTTCTTGTATCGGTCAGGGTCACCTGATTTGAACGTCGCAGTCCTAGAATTCAGTAGGGAGCGGATCTCTTGGTTCATCCATGGTTTCCAGTTTGGGAACACCCAGATTGACCCCTTTGGTACACATTTGCTGATAAAGTCCATGACGGTGGTGACATACTCATCTAGGCTGGCTGCTGAGTCTTTGAACATGGACCAGTCTACTGACTCAAAGCAGTCACATCGGAGCTCCTCTATTTCCTCAGACCTGTACTGTATGATTTCCTGCACTAGATCCTCACGTTTCAGCTTCTATTTGTACACAGAGAGAAGGAGCACAGCCTAGTGGTCTGATTTACCAAAGTGAAGGCAGGTGATGGATCGATAGACATCTTTGATGGTGGTGTAGCAATGGTTAAGGGTGCTTGGGCCCCTGGTGGGACAGGAAATGTTCTGGTGAAATTACGGTAACACAGCTCTTCACCGTTAGATATTCCAAGCCAGAAGAGCAGGAATTCACCAGGACTGTCATATCCAGTGAGTTGAGAACCCCTTAGGTTGTATGGCGCAGTCAGATGAAGCAGATGTGAGCCATGTTTCAGTGAGACAGAGCACATAGCAGTCCCTCAGTTCTCTTTAGTAGGTGAGTCTCGCCCTTAGTTCATCAGCTTTGTTCTCAATAGCCTGAACGTCAGCTAGTAGTATGCTGGGGAGAGAGGTCTTGAATCCACACTGTTTCAGTCTCACCTGCAGCCCAGCCCTCCTCCCACACTTCCGAGGAAAGTGGTAAGTCGAACCTGGAATGGAGGCACCTGGACTGGGAGGTAATCGATTTCTTCTGGACAGACTTGGAGGACCTGAAGTGGATTCATTTGGGCAGTGAGATAAGTTGCTGTTCCCATACGGATCTGGAAGTCCTGAAGAGGATTGGGCTGCACCATCAGGTAAGTGGGGGTGTCTAGAGGAACCTCAATGTCGGGACTCAGCCCCAAGTGCTCCATAGATCTGGCCCTTCGATCTGGAGGGGCCTCAGCATCAGATGCCCCTGCAGGTTGGGCCTTCAGTCAGGTCAGGCCTTCGGGCTTGGCCCCTGCTGCTCTGGTGGATCAGGCCTCCAGGTGGGTCAGGCCTCAGGGGTTGGTGTCAGCTGCTCTTGTTGGTTGGGTTTTTGCTCCAGTAGGTCCTCAGAGCAGGGTGTCTGCATTGGGTGCTCCATTGGGGTCCTGGAGTCAAGTCTTGGCGGCGGGGTATCTGTGGGGTCGGATCTTCATTCTGCACAGGTTTCCATGTGGATGGGCCCGTCCTGGGCCTCGCTGGTTGGTTCCATGTGGGTCCGGGAGTCAGGATGGTAGTTCATTCACTCCAGGAGGTCGGAAGGTTGCCAGACCCTTAAGTAGATTTAAAAGAACATTATTAGTAATTCTTAGGGTCATAGAATTTAGATTTAAAAGAGCAGAATGATTATAATAGAAGTAATGAGTAGATCCGCAGAGAGCAGCTTGCAACGAGTTGCCACACTCTGGCGCCATCTTGCCGATCCATTAGAAGTGAGATGAATTTCTTTGGAGTTTCCATCTCAATAATAACTTCAGCAGGAAACCATGGAAATGCTAAAGAAATGATGCTAATCAGTCAGTCTTCATTGTTTTTAATTCCTTGTCACAGAGGAAAATGTTGCTGGATAGTAAAATGTTAATTCTGTTGCTTTTCAGAATCAGTTATATGAAGCCAAAAGACTCATTTCTGTTAAGGATGCATTACTAAGTGAGGTGGGTATATAACATGAAATTGTTTCATGCTAATGTACATAGATAAGTGAATGGAGAATCCTAACAAATTCTACAAATATATTAAAAGTGAAGGGGTAACTTGGAAAAGAATAGGTCCCCTTAGGGATCAATGTGGTCTTCTACATGTGGAACCACAGGAGATGGATGAGGTGTTAAATGAATATTTCTCGCCTGTATTTACCATGGAGAAGGTCATGGAAGCTAAGGAATTAAGGGAAACGAATAATAGTGTCTTGAAACATATCCATGTTACAACAGAGGAGTTGCTGGTGGTCTTAAAGCATATTATGGTGGGTAAATCCCTGGGGCCTTATCAAGTGTACCCCACGGCATTGTGGGAAGTTGGAAAGAAATTACAGGGGCCCTGGCAGAGATATTTGCATCATCTTTAACCACATACCGGAAGACTGGAGGATGGCTAATGTTGTGCTTTTATTTAAGAGGGACTGTAAGGACAAGCCAGGGAGCTACAGGCCAGTGAACCTAACATGAGTGGTGGGAAAGTTACTGGAAGGAATTCTGAAGGACAGGATCCATCAGTATTTGGAAAGACAGGGACTGAAGAGTGATAGGCAGCATGGCTTTGTGTGTGGGAAATAGTGCCTCACAAATTTGATTGAGTTTTTTTGAGGTGAGGACAAAATAGATTGACGAGGGTAGAATGGTAGACATTGTCTATGTGGACTTTAGCAAGGCCTTTGTCAAGTTCCTACATGGTAGGCTGGTCTGGAAGGTTAGATCACATGGAATCCAGGGTGAGTCGGCCAATTGGATGTAAAATTGACTTGGTGGAAGGAGACAGGGTGGGAACGGAGGTTGTTTTTCAGATTAGAAGCCTATGACCAATAGTGTGCCACAGGGGTCGGCACTGGGTCCACTGTTGTTTCTCATCTATATTAACAATTTGGATGATAATGTTGTTAACATGGTGAGTAAGTTTGCAGATGACACCAAAATTACTGGTGTAGTGGACAGTGAAGAAGGTTATCAAAAATTACAACAAGATCTAAATGAACTGGGCAAGTGGGCCAAGCAATGGCGGATAGAATTTAACTTCAGCAAGTGTGAGTTGCTGCATTTTGGTCAGTTAAATTTGGACAAGACTTGCACGGTAAATGGTAGGGCTCTGGAGAGTGGTGTAGTACTGAGGCCTGGGGGTACAGATACAAGATTTCCTGAAAGTAGAGACAAGTTGATCGGGCGTGAAGAAGGCTCAAGTTCATGTTTAAGTTTATTGTCATAGGCATATATACCCAGGGTAGTCATTGAAGCAGGTCATGCTCTTCTTGGATGCCACCTTGCAGCAGCTGGGAACTTCAGACCGCAGAAGTGAGAGGTTGAAGATGTCCCTGAATACTCCAGCCAGTTGGTCAGTGCAGGTTTTTCAAACTCAACCAGGTATGCCATCAGGGCCTGACACCTTGCAAGGGTTTACACTCATGAAGGATGTTTTGACTTCAGCCTCCAAGTCGTTGGGTGCCATGGGGACTTGTGTAGGTATATCATTATTCTCCTTCTCAAAGCGTGCATAAAAGGCATTAAGCTCATCAAGGAGTCATGTGTCATTGCCGTTTATACTACTTGTTATCACCATAGGAGGTGATGGCACGCAAGCCCTGCCACAGCTGTTGAGCATCCGTTTGTGGCTCCAGCTTCGTCCAGAATTGCCTCTGCTCTCATAATAGCCCTCCAGAGATTGTACCTGGACTTGCAGGTCTCTGGATCGCAGTTCTGAACACCACAGATCTAGCCCTCAGCAGACAATGAATCTCCTGGTTCATGCCGAGCTTCTTGCTTGCGAAGACCCGATATGTTTTTATGGGCACACACTCGTCCACACAGGTCTTGATGAAGTCCGTGACGACGGTGGCATACTTGTTCAGATCCATTGATATGGTCAAAACAATCCTTTATATGCTCCTCCGTGCCCCCCCCCCCCCCCGACTGTGGTCCTCTCCAGTGGTGCCACACTCTTCAGTCTCTGCCTGTATGCAGGAAGTAGAAGAATGGCCAGGTGGTCAGATGTCCTGAAGTGTGGGGGCGGGATGGCTCGGTTGGTGCACTTGATATAGAGTGGTTAAATGTGTTGGGTCCTCTGGTGTTACCGGTGACATGCTGGTAGTAGTTTGGCAAAAGCTTCATCAAGCTAGCCTGGTTGAAGACCCGCATGATGACAGGAAGGACATCAGGGTTTGCCATTTCATGACTATTAATCACAGCGTTCAATTCTCCAGTGCCAGCTTGATGTCTACCTGGGGTGGGATGTATACTACATTCAGAATAACAGTGGAGAACTCCCTCAGCAGATAGTACGGATGACACTTGACCAGTTTGAGGTCAGGGGAGCAGGACTGAGATAGACCCACCACATCTGAGCACCACGACAAATTAATCAAGAAGCAAATGCCGCCACCTCTGCCTTTACCTGACACCATTGTCCAATCTATGTGGTGGATGGTGAAATCCTTGGACTGTGCGCCATGTGTGGAGAGCTGGGGGTGAAACACAGCAGTCCCTTATGCCCCTCTGATACAGCTGTCATGCTCTGAGGCCCTCAGTCTTGTTATCTACTGATTGTGCATTTGCCAGAAGTATGCTAGGGTGGGCGGGGTGGAATTTGAAGCCCTGACAATTCAGACTTACCTGAAGTCCAGCTCAGCATCCGCACTTTTTGGCACAGTGGAGGCTTCTGATGCTTCTGGATGCTGAACTCACCTTCTGGGTGGTCTGTTCTGCTGAGTCTGTTGGATCTTTCTTGCGTTTCTAAAATCACGAATGCATTTAAGTGGCTTAAAACATTGTTTGTTGCTGCATTCATTGTAGCTGCAGATTTCGGCTTTAAAAGTTAAGAACGGGAATATTTTATTGTTCCCTTGGGACCTGACTGCAAAATGTCACCTCTCTCTGGCGCCATCTCATGACATTTGATGAGGTGTTTGGCACGCTTGCCTTTATTTAGTCAGGACACCGAGTATAGGAGTTGGGACATTATGTTATAACACTACAAGTCATTGGTGAGGCCACACTTGGAGTATTGTGTGCAGTCTGGTCGCCCAGCCATAAGGATATCATTAAGCTGGATAGGGTGCAGAAAGAATTCACAAGGATGTTACCGGGACTGGAGGGCTTGAGTTATAAGGAGAGACTGGATAGGCTGGAACTTTCTTCCCTGGAGTGTAGGAGGCTGAGGGCTGACCTTATGGAGGTATATAAAATCACAAAAGGGTGTCGATAAGGTTGATGGCCAGAGTTTTTTCTCAAGGAGGGAAGCCTAAAACTAGAGGACATAGATTTAAGGAGAGGTGGAAAGAAGTGCACATAATATTCCAAATGCAGGCTAACCAAGGTTTTGTCCAGCTGCAACATGACCTGACTCTTGTACTCAGTGCCCTAATTGATGAAGGCAAGCAAGCCATACGCCTTCTTTACACCCTATTGTGTTGCCACTTTCAAAGAGCTATGGATTTGGACCCCAAGATCCCTCTGTACATCGATGCTCCTAAGGGTCCTGCCATTTACTGTATACTTTCATAGAACATAGAGCAGTACAGCACAGGAACAGGCCCTTCAGCCCACGGTGTACCAAACTAATTAAGCTAATGACCCCTAGTCCATATCCCTCCATTCTCTGCATATCCATGTGCTAATCTAAGAGCCTCTTAAATGCTTCTCCACCACCACACTTTAGTAGTGCATTCCAAGCACGCACCACACTCTGTGGGGAAAAATACTTGCCCTGCACATCTCTATTGAACTTTCCCCGCACATCTCTATTGAACTTTCCCCCTCACCTTAAATATCTCTATTATTTGACATTTTGACCCTGCGAAAAAGATGCCGGCTGGCTACTCAATCTATGCCTCTCATAACTTTTTGATCAGTGAGTTTGCGGATGACACAAAATAGGAGGTGTTGTTGATAGTGAAGAAGGTTTTTATAGATTACAGGGGGATCTTGATCAGTTTGTGAAGTGGTCCGAAGAGTGGCAAATGGATTTCAATACAGGTAAATATGAGGTGATGCATTTTGGAAAGTCAAACCAGAGTAGGACTTATACTGTGAATTATAGGGCACTAGGCAGTGTAATGGAACAGATTCAAGTTCATTGAAAGCAGCATCATAGGTAGACAGGGTGGTGAAAAAGGCATTTAGCATTCTGGCCTTCATCAGACACTAAGTTGAGTAGTTGGGACATTATGTTGCAGTTGTATAAGTCATTGGTGAGGCTGCACTTGGAGTACTGTGTACAGTTTTGGTCACCCTGTTATAGGAAAGACATAGTTAAAATGGAAAGCAGCTTGATATGCCATCCAACCATCTACTTGTCCCTTCACCAACAAATGATACTCCTCTCAAAAAACTGACCTCAACTGACGACTGTAATTTTACTACTCACATGCATAATATTCTTCCTTATGCAACTTTATAAAACATCGGTCAGACCTGAGCTGCTAGAGGAAGTGGTTGAGGCAGGTATAATAACAAATTTTAAAAGACAGTTGGACAGGTACATGGATAGGAAAAGTTAGAGGGATCTAGGCCAAACACTGGCAAACAGGACTAGCTTGGATGGGCATCTTGGTAGGCATGGACTAGTTGGGCCAAAGGGCCTGTTTCCACGCTCTGTGACTTCAGCTAGAGTACTGCATGCAGTTCTGCTCACCACATTATGGGAAAGATGCTATAGCACTGGAGAGGGTGCAGAGGAGATTCACCAGGATGTTGCCTAGGATAGAGCATTTTAGTTATGAGGAGAGACTGGGGAGGGTACGTATGTTTTCCTTGTATTGGAGAAGGTGCAGAGGGGATGGCACATTGGAGCAGCTAGTAGAGCCACTGCCTCAGTGTCAGAGACCCACGTTCAATCCCGACTTCTGCTTGTGTGGAGTTTGCATGTTCTCCCTGTGACCATGTGGGTTTCATTCAGCTGCTCTGGTTTCCTCCCACGTCCCAAAGATGTGCAAGTTAGTATGTTAATTAGCCACTGTAAATCACTCCTAGTGTGACAGGTATGATCTGGAGTTGAGAATCAGGGGGGAGTAAAATGCTATGAACCTTGCATTAGTGTAAATGGGCAGTTGATGATCGGTGCAAATTTTTATCTCTCTAACTCGATGACATGACTGAGGTACATAAAATAATGAGGGATAGACTGTAGGAAACTTTTACACATACCAAGGTAGATAAAACAAGAGAACCTAGATTTAGAGTAAGGTGGAAGAGAACCTGTGTGCCTGTGATGCTGCTGCAAGCAAGGTTTTCATACCCTACTTTAGTTATGCACATGACAATAAACTCGATGACTTGATTTAGAGTGGATCTGAGGGGGACCTTTTTCACCCAGAATGTGAGTACCTGGAATGCAATGCTAGAAAGAGTGATAGAAGCAGGGTCGCTGACATTATTTAAGAGGTGCCTAAATGAGGATTTGAATCACCAAGGGCCAAGTGCTGGAAGTTGGAATTAAAAAAGATGGATGCCCACTGGTCAGCTTGGACATGGTGGGCCGAATGGCCTGTTTCCATGCTGTATGACTCTTGACTCCTACCCTCAAACCTTGCTGATTTCTCTTGCATGCTCAGCACAAGGCTTTCCTGTTGTCCAGCCCAATAGACCTCTTTGTCTCATTTTGATGTGAGTTAGTCAATTTTCCATCTCCCAGAGAGCTGGGGTGTCCATAGTTTGCTGGAGGGATTTACGTTGCCTAACTTTACTTGAATCTCAGGCTTCCATGCAGCAGCACACAAAGGGATTTCTCTGCCAGCCAAATTTTGAACACCAGTTGAATTTCTCTCCCATTATTGGGGAATAGAAATATATAGGGATAAAATCTGACTTGCAGAATTACATTGCCACAGTTGTATTATTGTCAGAATTGTGATTCAAGCATGTGACATCTTGATAATATCAGAAGTCTTGATGTGGAAATATTCAGATACGTGCTCTTTGACATTCATTGAGGCTGCTGTGTATTATTTTGCAGAAAATAAATCAGTCAGAGGAAATGAAATCAACTTTGGACGAATACAATGATATAATTAAGGTAAAATAGCCGAGACATAAAGCAACAATAGGCATTTAGTAGAAGTGAAGTGAAAACATTTTCTTCATATCAATTCCATTATATTTGCTGTTAATAAACTTTGAGACATATTCAAATGAACGAATATCTTTATTAGACCTGTGAAGCCCCAAAAACAGGTCCCAGTCTATATTGTGGAAATCACCTATGACAACAACCCTGTTATTTTCACACCTTTCCCTAATCTACCTGCTTATCAGTTCCTCATTGTCCCGGTGGCTATTAGGGGGTCTGTAGTATAATCCCATCAGAGTGATTGCATCTTCCTTATTTTTGAGTTCTACCCATATAGACTCAGTGGATGAGCCCTCCATTATGTCCCCTCTGAGTGCAGCTGTGATATTGTACGTGATTAATAGTACAACTTTAACCCCACCCACTCCCCCCCCCCCCCCACCAACACCACTCTTTTACCTCCCTCTCTATCTTTTCTAAAACATCAAAACCCTAGAGCATTAAGCATCCAGTCCTATCCCTCTCTCAACCAAGTCTCTGTAATGGCCACAACATCATAGCTCCAGATTGAGTACAGAAGTCACTCAAGGGAAGAGATGTGCATCCAAACAAAGGAAATAGCAGCTTCAATTGCATCCAACAGGAGGTGTTGAGAGAGACCATTGGATCCAGATGATCTGTTGCCTGCAATGGCCTGCACAGTGCTGGCCAGGGTGCAGCCCAAAGCCCCATATCTCAGCTCGCTTCAACCCCCATGCAGCGTCTCCACACTGGGATGATTCTTTGCTGCAGGATTTTCAGCAGAGGGAAAGAGTTCATTTGTCTTTTATTCCTTGAACGTTCAGGTTGGTACCTACCTGCAAGTGCTTGGACTGGAGGAACAAGAGAACTATAATGAATCAATTCTCTGCAGGATAGCACTAAATAGGTTCCCAGTGTATATTTTTGACAAATTATTTACCGTAATGTTATACTTCATCCAGATTTGTGGATCAGTTATGTCTGAAAACTTGTTCAGTATTCATACTAGGTAGAAAATTGTTTTTTATAAAGGAATTTAGCACATCTCTCATGGTATTGCTCGTAGATGCCTAGTGCTGAAAGCGTTCACTGTCCAAAGGACAAATATCACTGCCTCTTTCTGTATCTTATTGCACTTCTAAGTTTGAAGTGAGAGATAAGGATATTCATTGGAAAAAGGACAGCAGATGATAAGCAGTACAAATTTCTTGTTAGTGCCAGCTGATGTCAGTGGTAATTGATATTCCCTTTTGGGAGCTCGCACTTCTGATCCTTAAACTGCTTGCTGAGAAGGAGAAACAGCATTATATCGTGGTGACTAGAATCTTCCAGTTTTTACACTTAAGAAATCCTCTGCCACACAACTTTCTTTGTAATTATTAATCAGCAATTGATAATGAATGTTGAATGCTCTTGATTTTTATTCCCAACAGGGATTGAAAGAAGAAATAAACAAGTTACGGTATCATCTCACGTGTGAAGATTTATCAGTGTAAGTTGGATACCATTGTAGATGAAAAGCAAAATTTTGCACATGCTGGAAGTCAAATATAAAATAGACAATACTGAAAATATTCAGCAGATCATGCATAACGTTTCAAAATCCCATAAGAGAAATGTTCTGGCATTAATGTTTTATTCCATCGGTCTTGGGTGTAAGATCACCTGGTGCGTTTACATTGTACTGGATTGAAGAAGAGACTGACTGTCAGAACCTTTGTTGTTTGGGACCACTGTCTGATTGTGATTAAATATAAATGATTTGGATGAAAATATAGGTGGACTGATTAGCAAGTTTGTCAAAGGATATGGCAGGATATAGATCAGTTGGAAACATGAGTGGAGAAATGGCAGATGGAGTTTAAAACCGATGAAGTGTGAAATGTTGCACTTTTGGAGGTCAAATGTAAGAAATAAGTACACAGTAAATTGTAGGACCCTTCGGAGCAGCACGTTCCAGGCACCGACCCTCTCTGTGTAAAAAAAAACTTGCCTCGTAAGTTTCCTTTAACTTCTCCTCTGTCACCTCTAGATTTGGCATTTCCAACTTGCGACAAAACTCTTACTATTTACCCTATCTGTGCCTTGTAATTTTATGTACTTCTACCAGGTCGCTCCTCAGCCTCCAGTGCTCCAGAGAAAACAATCCAACTTTGTCCATCCTCTCCTTTGAACTGATACTCTCTAATCCAGGCAACATCCTGGTGAACCAGGAGAAAAAAACAAGCTGCTGGAGGAAGTCAACAGGTCGGTATCATTGGTGGAGGAAAATGGACAGTCGTCTCCTGGTGAACCTCTTCTGAACCTTCTCAAAATCATTCCTGTAATGCAGTGACCAGAACCTGCACATAATACTCCAAATGTGGCTGAACCAAAGTTTTATATAGCTGCAACATTGCTTCCTGACTTTTTTACTCAGTGTCCCGACCAATAAAGACAAACATGCCATTAGTCTTCTTTACCACACTATCTACTTCTGTTACTACTGTCAGGGAGATATGGACTTGGACCCCAGGATCCCGCTTACATCAATGCCTTGCTAATTACTGTATACTTTCCTGGTACATTTCACCTCCCAAAGTAAAATGCCTCACTTATCTGGATTAAACACAATCTGCCATTTCTCTACCCATATCTTCCAACTGATCAATATCGTCAGTGTCCATTGACAACCTTCCTGCCTATTGACAACTCCGCCAATTTTTGTGTCGTCTGCAGACTTACTAATCACCCCACCTACGTTTTCGTCCAAATCTCTTGTATATCATAAACAATAGAGGCCCCAGCACTGATCCCTGTGGAACACTATTGGTCACAAATCTCCAGTAAGAATAACACTGCTCCACTACTACCCTCTCTCTACTATGACCAAGCCAATTTTAAAACCAATCTACCAAATCACTATGCACCCCGTGTGCCTTAATCATAGAGTCATATAGCATGGAAACAGGCCCTTCGGCCTGAATCATCCATGCCAACTAAAGTACCATCTGAGCTAGTTCTACTTCCCTGTATTTGGCCCATATCCCTCTAAAACCTCCTATCCATGAATCTGTCCAAATTTCTTTTAAACATTGTAATTATACTTCCTCTCAAACTCTCTCTGGCATCATGTACGAAAAACTCCCTCTGTGCGAAAAACTTTCCCCTCCGGTCCCCTTTAAATCTTTCCCCTCTCACCTTAAACCTGTGCCCTCTAGTTTTAGACTCCCCTAGCATGGGAAAAAGACTGTGACCACCCTCCGTATCTATGCCTCTTGTGATTTTATAAACCTCCAAAAGGTCACCCCTCAGCCTCCTTTGCTCCAATCTCTCTTCATAACTTTAGCCCTCCAGTTCCGGTAGTATCCTTGTGAATCTTATGCACCCTCTGTAGCTTAATCACATCCTTCCTATACTATGGCAACCAGAACTGCACACACTATTTTCTGAAGTGGTCTCACCAATGTCCCATACAACTTTGACATGACATCCCAGCTCTTGTACTCAGTGCCCCATCTGATGAAGGCAAGCGTGCCATATAGCTTCTTCACCATCTTGTCTACTGATGTCACCACTTTAGGGGAACTATGTACTTGTACTCCTAAGTCTCAGCCAGTCTTCTATCCATGCTAGTACCTTGCCTCATGGGCTCTTACCTTCTTTAGCAGCCCTCATGTGTGGCACCTTGTCAAAGGCCTCTGAAAGTCCAAGTAAATAACATCCACCAACTCTCCTTTGTCTAATCTGCTTGTTACCTCCTCAAAGAATTCTAATGAATTTGTCAGGCAAGACCTCCCCTTAATGGAACCGTGCTGACTTTGTTTTATTTTATCATATACTACCGAGTTCTCCAAAATTTCATCCTTAATAATGGACTCTGAAATCTCACCAACCACTGAGGTCAAGCTAACTGGCCTATAATTTCCTGTCTTTTGCCTCGCTTTTTAAATGGTGGTGTCCTCTGGGACTGTCTCTGACAACAGTGATTCTGGAAAGATCACTACTAAAGCCTTCACAATCTCTTCAGCTACCTCTTTCAGAACTCTGAGGTGTAGATTGTCTGGTCCAGGTGATTTATCCACCTTCAGGCCTTTCAGTTTCCTCAGCAACTTCTTAGTAATGGCCACTACATTCACCTCTGCCCCCTGACTCTCTTGAATTTCTGGCATGTTACTGGTGTCTTCCACTGTGAAGACAGACACAAAGTACTTATTTCGCTCCTCCGCCATTTCCCTGTTCTCCATTACTACTTCTCCAGCATCATTTTCAAGTGGTCCAATGTCCACTTACCCTCTATGTATCTACAAAAATGTTGGAATATTTTATATTATTGGCTAGTTTATTTCCTCTTCTCCTCCCTTATATCTTTTCTAGTTGTCTTCTATTGGTTTTTAAAGGCATCTTAATCCTCTGGCTTCTCACTAACCTTTCCCATATTGTGTGCCTTCTCTTTTGCATTTCTGATGTCCCTGACATGGTTGCCTCATCCTCCCCTTCTTCCTAGGGATGAAATTCTGCTGTGTCTTCCAAATTACTCCCAGAAACTCCTGCCATTGCTGCTCCACCATCTTCCAATTACCTCTGGCCAGCAACTCCCTCATGTCTCTATATTTACCTTTACTCAACTGTAATACCCTTATATCAGAGTTCAGCTTCTCTCTCTCAAACTACCGTCAGAATAGACAGAATATTTTTCCTAGGGTAGAAATGTCAAGTGCTCATGAATTTGATTGATTGACAGCAGTAGACGTAGTCTATGGGGGCTTCAGTAAGGCCTTTGATAAGGTTCCACGTGGTAGGCTACTGCAGAAAGTTAGATCATCAGTGATCCAAGGAGAGCTAGCTAATTGGATATACAATTGGCTTGCTGGTAGGAATATAGGAAAGTACAGCACAGGAACAGACCCTTCAGTTTACTATGCCGAACTAATCAAACTAGTAATTAAATGCCTAACTAAAGTAATCCCTTCTACCTACACAATGTCCATATCCCTCCATTTTCTGCACATTCATGTGCCTATCTAAGAGCCTCTTGAATGCTTCTATTGTATTTGCCTCCACCACCACCCCTGGCAGCGCATGCCAGGCACCCACCACTCTCTATGTGGAAAAGAACTTGCCCCACACACCTCCTTAGGGCTAATGGATACCATCTAGTATTAGACATTTTGACCCTGATAGAAAGATACTGGCTGTCTACTCAATCCATGCCTCTCATAATCTTATCAACCTCTATCAGATCTCCCCTCAGCCTCCACCACTCCAGAGAAAACAACCCAAGTTTGTCCAATCTCTCCTTATAAGATATGCCCTCTAATCCAGGCGGCATCCTGGTAAACCTCTTCTGCATCCCCTCCAAAGCCTCCACATCCTTCCTATAAGGGGCAACAAGAATTGAATGCAATACTCCAGATGCGGCCTGTCTAGAATTTTATAAAGCTGCAACATAGCTTCCCAACTCTTGAACTCAGTGCTTCGACTGATAAAGGCAAGCATGCCATACGTGTTCTATACCACACTATTAACTTGTGCAGCCACTTTCAGGGAGCAATGGACTTGGACCCATAGATCCCTCTGTACATCAACACTGTTAAGGGTCTTGCGATTAACAGTATACTGTCCCTTTACATTTGTTCTCCCAAAGTGCAACACCTCACATTTGGCTGGATTAAACTTCATCTACCATTCCTTCACCCATATCTGCAACTGATCTGTATCCCGCTATATCCTTTGGCAATCTTCTACACTATCCACAACACCATCTGGCTGGAGGTCTGTGACCAGTGGTGTTTCACAGAGATCAGTGCTGGGACCTCTTTGTTTATGATATATATAAATGACTTGGACAAAAATGTAAACAGGTGGTTTATTAAATTTGCAGATGACACTAAAATTGATGGAGTTGTGGATGGTGAAGAAGGTTGGCAAAAGATAAAGCAGGATATACATCAGTTACAGACGTGGAGGGAGAAATGGCAAGTTGAGTTTATGAGTTCAGAAAAATATGAGGTGTTGCACTGTGGAAGGTCAAATGTAAGGGGAAAATATCCAGTTAACAGCAGGGGCCTTAGGAACATTAATGTACAGAGAGATCTTGGGGTCCAAGTCTCTAGCTCATTGAAAGTGGCAACACAACTAGATAGAGTAGTAAAGAAGGCGTATGGCATCGGATGGGGCATTGAGTATAAGAGTCAGGAAGTCATGTTGCAAGTGTATATAATTTTGGTTGGGCCGCATTTTAAGTATTGTGTGCATTTCTGCTCACCCCATTACAGGAAGCATGTAGAAGATTTGGAGTGGGTGCAGAAGAGCTTTACCAGGATTGGATTAGAGGGTACTAGCCATATGGAGATGTTGGACAAACTTGTAGGAGACTGAGGGGAGACCTGATAGAAATTTATGAAATTGTGAGAGGCATAGGTAAGGTAGCTAGTCAGAATGTTATTCCTAGGGTAGGAATGTCCGATGCTAGAGGGCATAGCTTTAAGGTGAGAGGGGAAAAATTTAAAGGAGATGTACGGGGCAAGTTGTTTTTGTTTTACACAGAGAGTAGTAGGTGCCCGGAACGTGCCGCCAGAGGCGGCACTGGAAGCAGTTACAATAGTGGTGTTCTAAAGGCTTTGTGATAGACACATGAATCATGGATCATGTGCTGGCAGAAGGGATGAGTTTAATTTGGCATCATGTTCAGCATAAACATTGTGGGCCAAAGGGCCTACTCCTGAACTGCACTGTTCTATGTTCTATGGATGAAGGTGGGAAGGGTTGGACAAGGGGAGATAGGTTGGAGTTGAGGTATGAGGAGATAGGTTTGGTGGGGTAAGAAGTAGGCAGAAAAAAATGGGCCTGCCAGGACACTCCTGTTTGTGGATCTTGGCAAGAGACAGAAGCAGGAAGTGAAGGGTTGGGGCACTACCAGGTTGGAGGCTGTGGAGGGGAGATCTACTGATATGATAAGGTCTGTGATGGTGCAAGAGATAATGGCCTAGTGCTTGTTGGTGGCATTGTGGTCTAGAGGTTGGTATGAAGACGCATCCAAGAGCTGTCATCTGGCCTCTGCAAAGTAGAGGTCAGTCCGCCAGACTACAATGGCACTACCCTTGTCTGCAGATTTGATGACTAAGTTGGGATTGGTGTGGAGTGAATGGAGTGCTGTGCGTTCGGGAGGAGTGAGGTTCCAGTAGGTGAGGGAGTGGAGAAGTTGAGGTATAGAGTTATATAGCACGGAAACAGGCCCTCTGGCCCAGCTGGTCCATGCTGACCAAGATGTCCCATCCAAACTAGTCTCATTTGCCAGCATTTGGCCCATAACCTTCTAAACCTTTCCAATCTATGTGAGGTGAGAGGGGGAACGTTTAAAGGAGATGTAAGGGGCAAGCCCTTTCCAAAGTTGTCATTGTACGTGCCTCAACCACATCCTCTGGCAGCTCATTCCACACACACCTCTTGTGTAAAAAAAAGTTGCCCCTCAAATTCCTATTAAATCTTTCCTCTCTCACATTAAACCTATGCCTTCTAGTTCTCGATACCCAATCCTGGAAAAAAGACTGAGTGTATTCACCCTATCTTTGCCCCTCGTGATTTGATACACCTCTGTAAGATAAGCTCCAAGGAATACAGTCTTAGCCTGTCCAACCTCTCAATATAACTCAGTCCCACAGGTCCTAGCAACATCCTTGTAAATCTTTGATGCACTTTTCACAGTTAATAGCATCTTTCCTATAGCAGGTCGACCAAAACTGAACACAATACTCCCAAGTGCGACCAGCATCCAGTACAACCACAACATGACCTCCCAACTTTTATACTCAATGCCCTGAATGAAGTCCACATAAACCACGTCCACCACCCTGCCCTCATTGACTTTCTTGGTCACATCATCAAAAAAAAAGGTTGTAAGGCATGTTCTCCCGTGCACAAAGCCATGCTGACTACCCCTAATCAACCCCTGTCTTTCCAGATGTATGTATATCTTATCCCTCAGAATCCTCTCCAATAATTTACCTCCCACAGATGTTGGAATTACTGGTCTATAGTTCCCAGGTTTGTCTTTGCCACTTTCTCAAATAAAGGCACAACCTTCACTACCCTCCAGTTTACCGGCACCTCTCCCATGGCTAACGATGATGCAAATATCTCAGCCAGGGCTCCCACAGTTTCTTCTCTGGCCTCCCAGTGTTCTTGGCCCTGGAGATTTGTCTTCATACCTCTTAAGACGTCTGTGCTCTACTGTAATGTGAACTATTCCCAAGACCTCCGCATTTTTCCTCATTCCAAAATTTTCATGTCTTTCTCCACGGTGAAAATAGAAGAGAAATATTCATAAAGGATCTTCCCCATCTCCTGCAGCTTCACACAAGGATGGTCTTTGAGAGGCCCTATTCTCTCTCTAAGTAGAGTAACTATTTCCCCTTAATATAAAATCTCTTTGGATTTTCCTTAATCTTTCCTGCCAAAGCTATCTCATGCCCCCTTTTTGCCCTCCTGATTTCCTTCTTGAGTACACTCCTGCATCCCCTATACCTCTTCAGGGATTCACTTGATCCCAGCTCCCTTTACTGACCCGTGCCTCCATTTTCCTGGCCAGGGCCTCAATATCCCTCATCATCCTGTGTTCCCTACTCCCACCAGCCTTGCCCTTCACTCTAACAGGTACATGCCTACCTTGAGCTCTCACAATCTCACCTTTAAAAGCCTCCCATTTGCCTGTGGTCTTTTTGCCTGCAAGACAACCTGCTCCAATCAACCTCTGTAAGCTTCTGTCTCTTACCGTCAAAATTCGCCTTGCCCCAATTGAGAATTTGAACCTGTGGACCAGTTCTGTCCTTTTCCCTAACTAGTTTGAAACTAATAGAACTATGGTCACTGGTCCCAAAGTGCTCTCCCACTGTAACCTCAGTCACTTGCCTATTGCCCAAGAGTAGGTCAAGCTTTGCCCTCTCCCTAGTAGGGCCCTCTATATATTGCCCAAGGAAACTTTCCTGAATGCACTTAACAAGTTCTACCCCATGTAAGCCCTTAACAATATGGCAGTCCCAGTCTACGTTAGGAAAGTTAAAAGCCCCTACTGTGACAACCCTATTATTGTTTGCAGCTCTCCACAATCTCCCTGCATATTTGTTCCTCACTGGATGATCATTCAATAATTTTATCTCTGATGACTGCTGTGACATTCCTCTTAATCAAAAATGCAACTCCCCCTCCTCATTCCTTTATCTCACTTGCACCACCTGTACCCCGGAACATTAAGCTGCCACTCCTGTTCTTCCCTTAGCCATGTTTCCATAATGGCTATAATATCCTAGTCCAAGCCCTAAATTCATCCGTCTTATCTGTCAGACCTCTTGCATTGAAATAAATGCAATTTGCTAGGGTGGTTCGGGAGGGTTTAAACTAGTTTGCGAGGGGGATGGGAACCGGAGGAGTAGGTCAGAGGAAGAAGGGGATGGGGAAAAGTCAGATCTAACAGGTAGAGAGACTTTGAGGAAGGAGAAGCAGAATACAGGCTATAAAAGTAGTGCATTTACTTAAATGCGAGAAGCATCAGGAATAAGGGAGATGAACTGAGAGCTTGGATAAGTACATGGGAGTATGGTATTGTGGCTATTACAGAGACATGGCTGACATCGGGGCAGGAATGGATATTGAATATTCCTGGTTTTCGGTGTTTTAAAAGGGATAGGGAGGGGGGAGAAGAGGAGGAGGGGTGGCGTTCCTCGTCAGGGACACTATTACAGCTGCAGAAAGGGTGGATAATGTAGAAGGATCCTCTCTAGAGTCAATATGGGTGGAAGTTAGGAACAAGAAAGGAGCAGTTACTCTACTCG
>NC_067437.1:17904548-17932048 GCF_009764475.1 Pristis pectinata | reverse complement strand
TCCTCAGAAGGCTAAGGAAATTCAGCATGTCCCAAATGACCCTCTCCAGTAGTGGTTAGCGCAACGCTTTACAGAGCCAGCGACCCGGGTTCAATTCCGGCCGCTGTCTGTAAGGAGTTTGTACGTTCTTCCCGTGTCTGCGTGGGTTTCCTCCGGGTGCTCCGGTTTCCTCCCACATTCCAAAGATGTACAGGTTAGGAAGTTGTGGGCGTGCTATGTTGGCGCTGGATGCGTGGCGACACTTGCGGGCTGCCCCCAGAACACTCTACGTAAAGGATGCACTTCACTGTGTGTTTTGGTGTACATGTGACTAATAAAGATATCTTAATTGTTACAGACGCAGCAAAGAAGGCATTCTATCCCGATGCATCATGGCTTGGTATGGCAACTGCTCCGCCCAAGAGCGCAAGAAACTGCGGAGAGTTGTGGACATAGCCCAGTCTATCACGGAAACCAGCCTCCCCTCCATGGACTCTGTCTGCACTTCCCGCTCCCTCGGGAAAGCAGCCAACATAATCAAGGACCCCACCCACCCCGGACATTCTCTCTTCTCCCCCCTCCCATCGGGCAGAAGATACAAAAGCCTGAAAGCACGTACCACCAGGCTCAAGGACAGCTTCTGTCCTGATAAGACTCTTGAACGTCCTTCTTATACGACGAAGATGAACTCTTGATATCTCAGGCTACCTCATTATGGCCTTGCACCTTATTTATCTACCCGCTCTGCACTTTCTCTACATTCAGCATTCTGTTACTGTTTTTCCTTTTGTAATACCTTGATGTACTTAAGTTTGGAATGATCAGTCTGGATGGCAAGCTTTTCACTGTATCTCAGTACATGTGACCATAATAATCCAATTACAATTACAGTAAGGTAATTAAAGATCCTAAAAGGATTACAAAGATAAAATAAAAGTGAGGATACAAGGAAATCAAAGAAAGATTTAGAGTGCATGTGTGTAAGACAACAGAGCCTATCTGCTCCTCGATATCCCTGTTACTATTAGGTGGCCTATAAAAAACACCCAGCAAAGTTATTGACCCCTGCCGGTTCCTAACCTCCACCCACAGAGACTCTGTACATAATCCTTCCACGACGTCCACCTTTTCTGCAGCTGTGACACTATCTCTATCAACAGTGCCACTCCCCCACCTCTCCTGCCTCCCCCCCTGTCCTTCCTGAAACATCTAAAACCCGGCACTTGAAGTAACCATTCCTGTCCCTGAGCCATCCAAGTCTCCGTAATGGCCACCACATCGTAGCCAAGTATTGATCCAAGCTCTAAGCTCATCCACCTTGTTCACGATACTCCTTGCGTTAAAATAGACACATCTCAAACCTGAGAAGGTCAGTCTGAGCGCGTCCCTTCTCTATCACCCGCCTGTCCTCCCTCTCGTACCGACTACAAGCTTCCTCTATTTGAGAGCCAAACACCTCTTCCCCAGTCTCTCCAGTACGGATCCCACCCCCCAACAATTCTAGTTTAAACTCTCCCCAATAGCCTTAGCAAACCTCCCCGCCAGGATATTGGTCCCCCTGGGATTCAAGTGCAACCCGTCCTCTTCGTACAGGTCATACCTGCTCCAAAAGAGGCCCCAGTGATCCAGAAATCTGAATCCCTGCTCCTTACTCCAATCCCTCAGCCACGCATTTTACCTCCTCCTCATTCTATTCCTATACCCACTGTCACTTGGCACAGGCAGTAATCCCAAGATTGATACCTTTGAGGTCCTGCTTCTCAACTTCCTTCTTAATCCCCTGAAGTCATTTTTCAGGACCTCATCCCTTTACCTACCTATGTCATTGGTACCAATATGTACCACAACCTCGCGAAATGAATGTTAACATTGCATTTGCTTTCCTTACAATCTGCAAGTTAACCTTAAGGGAATCCCACGCTAGGAATCCCAAGTCCCTTTGCACCTCCGATTTATGAATTTTCTCCCTGTTTAGAAAATAGTCGACGCCTTTATTCCTTCTACCAAAGTGCATGACCGTACACTTCCCTGCGCTGTATTCCATCTGTCACTTCTTTGCCCATTCTCCCAACCTGTCCAAGTCCTCCTGCAGACTCCCTGCCTCCTCAGCACTACCTGCCCCTCCACCTATCTTTGTATCATCTGCAAACCACAGTCACAGTTTTAAAATAAGGGGTTCAGTCATTCAGGACAGAGATGGGGAGGTATTTCTTTACCCAGGGGGTGGTGAGAAGACCACCCAAGAGGACTGCGGAGTAGTACATCCAAGACATATATTGATAGTTGTTTGGATATTAAAGTTAATGGGGAAGAGGCACTGCCATAAAAGATTAGTTAATATTGAATGGCAGGGCAGGCATGAGAGACTGAATAACCTTCTCCTGCTTCGATTTTTTATATACCAGGAGCAGGAGTAAAGAACTAGCGACAAATGAGAAGCAAGCTGGTTACAGGAAGATTAAATGAGAAATAAGAAACAAATAAGAGAGGTAAACGGAGAGCACGGGGAAAGACCACCAGCAAACAGAAAATAGAATTTGAAAATTCTCCATGCATGTGAATAAGGAAATGGCTGTAAGAGAGGTGGGTCCAATCAGAGACCGTAAAGGAAACCTACTCATGGCTGAGGTACTAAATGATCACTTTAAATCAGTCCTCAACAAGGCAGAAAATGTTCTGGAGTGTCCACAAAGGGAGATGGAACTGAGATTCTGGACTAAATATTGATTCAGCAGAAGGCTAGCTGCACTTATAGGTTAATCGCCTGGTTAAATGGTGTTCATAATGGGTTGTTGAGGGAAGTAAAGGAAGGAATTACAGAGTCCCTGCCCGTAATCTCCCCAGCATCTATAGATTCAGACATAGTGCCTGGGGATTGGTAAAATTAGAAACATTACACCCTTCTTCAGAAAACAGTACAGGGATAAATCCAGCTACTACAAACCAATCTGTTTAACCCAGATAAAGGCACTCGGTACAGTAACAGGCCCTCAGTCCAGCATGTCCTGGAAACACCAGCTGTAGCACCTGTTAAAACACTAATCTTACACGAAACCAATTTTATTCTCCTCAGGTTCCCATCAAATTCCCCCATTCTGACCTCACGATCTCCCTCTGACCTAACAATCTACCTCTGACCTCACGATCTACCTTGTTGTGACCTTGCACCTTATTGCACTGCACTTTCTCTGTAGCTGTGACACTTCACTCTGTACTGTTATTGTTTTTACCTGTACTACATCAATGCACTCTGTACTAACTCAATGTAACTGCACTATGTAATGAATTGATCTGTACAAACGGTATGCAAGACAAGTTTTTCAATACCAATACCAAAGTCTACCACTCACCTTCACACTAGGAGACAATTAACCTAACAACCTGGACATCTTTGGGATGTGGGAGGAAACTGGAATTCCCAGAGTAAACCCACGTGGTCACAGGGAGAACGTGCAGACTCCGCACAGCACCTGAGATCAGGATTGAACCTGGGTCTCCAGAGCTGTGAGGCAGCGGTTCTGCCAGCTGAGCCACTGGGACACCTCAGTGCTGCCTAAACCTGACGGGGCCACACTGGCCATCGCACACCCATCTATACTGATTCTATTTACTGACATTTTGGTCCATAGTCTTCGATGGTGGAGAAAGTTCTAGGAACAACAATCGAGGACAGAATCAGCAGTCACTTGGAGTTAGAGAGAGCCAGCAAGGATTTGTTAAAGGCAAATCATGTTCCTTTAATTTGCTGCAGTTTTTCATGCTGAAACATGGAGAGTCATTGAGGGAAGTGTGGTTGCTCTGTGTGTACGGATTTCCAAATCTACCGGAGCCGGTAGATATAATATAAGATATAATATAAGGAGCCACATCAAAAGTTATCCCAACAATAAAAGCTCATGGCGTCAGAAGTAACATATTGGTGAGAGTGGGAGTTGGCTTCCTGACAGGAAGCAGAGGTTAGGCATAAATAGGTCTAGTCATAGTCGAGTTTATTGTCATGTGCACAGGTACATGTATGCACATACTCGCAGCAGCATCACAAGCTCATGGCATCAGATAAGCAGCATTCACAAGAAAGGGATAAATTATACATAAAGTATACACAAATTTTACAAGAAAGAACACATTTAGAACAAAACAAGTCAATTTTAGTGCAAAGTGATGAAAGTGGTCCTAATGTTGCTATACTGAGCTAATCTGTTACCAATTAATAGTTGCTAATCTGGTTAGCAAGATGTAATGAGTGGAGCATCGTAGGAACCAGTGATGGAACCTCAACTTCTCACACCTTATATGAATGGATGAGGTCATTGAAGCATGGTTGGTCAGTTTGCTGATGACACAAAGATAGATAGGAAAGTAAGCTGTGAAGAGGAGGCTATAAAGGGATAGGTATGTTCATGAGTTGGCAGAGATATTGCAAAAATGTGGGAAACTCCATTTTGACAAGAAAAGTAAGAAAGAAACATGTTCTCTAACCGATGAGGAATTGTGGAGCCCAGAGAAGCAGAGGGATGTGTATGATTTGTAAAAGGCAAATGTGCGGAAACAGCGTGTCATTAAGAAGGCTAACAGGATGGTATTGTTTATTGCTGGGGAGCTGAGCACAGAGGAGGGAAGCTGCGCTACTGTTAAGTAGGGCAATAGTAAAACCACACTCTGCAGTGGGGTGGGACACAGAACAGTGGTGCAGCAGGCAGGAGGTCAGAGTCAAATGTAGAGTATTAACCAAGCAAGTATAAACCAAGCAGTATAGAGTATAAACCAAGCAAGTCCCCAAGGAAGACTGGGTGCATGATATGGCAGACAGGTTAAACTGCATATATTTTAATGCAAGGAGCCCGATGGGTAAGACTGATGAATTTAGAGTCACAAAGTCATAGAGTCACAGAGCAATGCAGCATGGAATCAGGCCCTTCGGCTCAACCAGTCCATGCCAACCACGGTGCCCACCTAGCTAGTCCCAATTTCCTGCATTTGGCCTATTTCCCTCCAAGCCCCACCCCTCCATGTACCTATCGAAGTTCTTCTTAAATGACACTATTGTACCTGCCTCACCCACTTTCCTATAACAGGAAGATCTAAACTGTACACAGTACTCCAAGTGTGGCCTCACCAATGACTTACACAACGACAACATAAGAGTGTTAATCAGCACATCAAAATATGTTATTGCAATCACAGAAATGTGGTTGAAAGAGGAGCAGGTCTAGCAGCAGAATGCTCTAGCATACAGGATGTTCAGGTGCAATAGGCAGGGAGAGGAAGAGGAAGAGGAAGAGGCATCACAATATTGATGAGGGAAAACATCAATACAGTACTCAGGAAGGATGCTTTGGAAGGCTCTTCCAATAACATTAAATGGATCAAACTTAGAAATAAAATGGGACTTTGCTGGGCTTATATTACAGGCCCCCCAAAGTCAACAGGAGATAGAGGAGCAGATATACAGACAAATCACAGAAAGCTGTAAGAGCAGTGGGATTATAGCTGTGGGGTATTTTAACCTCCAATATGGACAGAAAGTGCCTTAGTGCGAGGGGCTTAGATGGGGAGGAATTTATAGTGCCTCCAGGAGATTTTTTGACCCAGTATGTCCTACAAGAGAAGGGACTCTACTGGATTTAATCTTGGGAAATGAAGAGGGGCAAGTGGTGGAAATGTCGGTGGGTGAGCATTTTGTGAACAGTGACCATAATTCTGTGCCCCTTAAGCCTGCCCCACTACTCAATATAATCACGGCTGGTCTATGATGACCTAAGCTCCTTGTCTGAGCCAGCTCCCCATGGCACACAAGTATTTATCTATCTCCACAATTATGTCTAATGATCTGTTCTTAGCACCCTCAGGGTAAATTGCTAAATTTTAAATTAAAATTGGTAAATTGGTTTAATATTGTCACATGTACTGAGGTACAGTGAAAAACTTGCCTTGCATACTGTTCGTACAGATCAATTCATTACACAGTGCATTGAGGTAGTACAGGATAAGGCAATACAGAATGCAGAGTAAAGTGTTACAGTTACAGAGAAAGTGCAGTGCAGGCAGACAATAAGGTACAAGGTCATAACGAGGTAGATTGTGAGGTCAAGAGTCCATCTTATTGTACTAGGGTCTTATACTAGGGTTCAACAGTATTATAACAGCAAGATAGAAGCTGCCCTTGAGCCTGGTGGTATGTGCTTTCAGGTTTTTGTATCTTCTGCCCGATGGGAGAGGGGAGAAGCGAGAATGTCCAGGGTTGGTGGAGTCTTTGATTATGCTGGCTGCTTTACTGAGGCAGAGAGAAGTGTAACCAGGGGCATAGAATTGCAGAGATTCGCTACCCTCTGAGAGAAGAAACTTCTATGCACTTCAGCTTTAAGTGATCAGCCCCTTATTTTGGAGTACTTCACTAGTTACATCCTCCAGCCAGACAAGGGCACATTTGTTCCAACCCTTTATTTCCTACATGACTTGCCAGTTTGCAATCTATGCTAACCACTTCCTTCAGTACCTTGGCCTCCTAATATATCTGTACCAGCCTCTTAAATGGCACCTGCACCATATCTACAGGTTCCCTTCTATCAACTCTCCTTGTCACATCTTCAAAGAACTTGCGAAAATTCATCAGATTTACCATACCATAGAACCACAGAACCATACAGCACAAAACAGGCCCTTCGGCCCACCATGTTGTGCCGTCCATCAGACCACCCTCACACTACCTAACCCCTTCCTCCCGCATATCCCCCTATCCCACACTCCTCCATATGCCTATCCAACAAGCTCTTGAACCTGTTCAATGTATCTGCCTCCACCACCACCCCAGGTAGTGCATTCCATGCACCAACCACTCTCTGGGTGAAAAACCTCCCTCTGACATCTCCCCTGAACCTCCCACCCATAACCTTAAAGCCATGACCTCTTGTCTTGAGCATTGGTGCCCTGGGAAGGAGGCGCTGACTGTCTACTCTATCTATTCCTCTCAATATTTTATATACCTCTATCATGTCTCCTCTCATCCTCCTCCTTTCCAGTGAATAAAGCCCTAGCACCTTAAGCCTCTCCTCATATTCAATACTCTCCAATCCAGGCAGCATCCTGGTAAATCTCCTCTGCACCCTCTCCAACGCCTCCACATCCTTCCTATAATGAGGCGACCAGAACTGAACACAGTACTCTAAGTGTGGCCTAACTAGAGTTTTGTAAAGCTGCATCATAACCTCGCGGCTCTTAAACTCAATCCCACGATTTATGAAAGCCAACATCCCATTGGCCTTCTTAACTGCTCTTTCCACCTGTGAGGCAACTTTCAGTGAACTGTGAATATGAACCCCCAGATCCCTCTGCTCCTCCACACTGCCAAGTACCTTGCCACTTACCCAGTACTCTGCCCTGGAGTTTGTCCTTCCAAAGTGTACCACCTCACACTTCTCCAGATTGAACTCCATCTGCCACTTGTCAGCCCAGCTCTGCATCCTATCAATATCCCTCTGTAAGCTCCGACAGCCCTCCACACTATCCACAACACCGCCTATCTTAGTGTCGTCCGCAAACTTACTAACCCACCCCTCCACCCCCTCATCTAAGTCATCTATAAATATCACAAAAAGTAGAGGTCCCAGAACCAATCCCTGCGGGACACTACTAGTCACTGCCTTCCAATCCGAGGGCACTCCTTCCACCACAACCCTCTGCTTTCTACATGCAAGCCAATTCCTAATCCACACAGCCAAGCTTCCTTGGATCCCTTGGCCTCTGACCTTCTGAAGAAGCCTACCATGAGGAACCTTATCAAATGCCTTACTAAAATCCATATAGACCACATCCACCACACTGCCCTCATCAATCTTCCTGGTCACCTCCTCAAAGAACTCTATCAGGCTTGTGAGGCAAGATCTTCCCTTCACAAAGCCATGCTGGCTGTCCCTAATCAGTCCATGATTCTCTAGGTGTTCATAAATCCTATCCCTTAGAATCCTTTCTAACAGCTTACCCACCACAGACGTGAGACTCACCGGTCTATAATTCCCTGGCCTATCCCTATTACCTTTTTTGAACAAGGGGACCACATTCGCAACCCTCCAATCCTCCAGCACCACCCCCGTAGACAACGAGGACTCAAAGATCCTTACCAGCGGTTCAGCAATCTCCTCCCTAGCCTCTCGAAGCAGCCTGGGGAAAATCCCGTCAGGCCCCGGAGATTTATCTGTCTTAATATTATTTAACAACTTCAACACATCCTCTCTCTTGATATCAACAACCTCGAGAATATTACCCCTACCAGCACTCCCTTCCGCATCATCAAGACCCCTCTCCCTGGTGAATACCAAAGAGAAGTACTCATTGAGAACTTCTCCCACTTCCACCGCCTCTCCCACCTTTGTCCTTAATCGGACCTACCTTCACCCTAGCCATCCTCCTACCCTTCACGTACTTGAAAAAGGCCTTGGGATTTTCCTTAACCCTACTAGCCAAAGCCTTTTCATGTCCCCTTCTAGCTCTCCTCAGCCCTTTCTTAAGTTCCTTCCTCGCTACCCTATATTCCTCACGGGCCCTGTCTGAACCTTGCTGCTTATACCTCACGTATGTTACCTTCTTCTCCCTAACAAGTCGTTCCACCTCTCTCGTCACCCACGGTTCCTTCACCCTGCCATTTCCTTCTCTGCCTCACCGGGACATATTTATCCCTAACATCCTGCATAAGATCCCTGAATATCGACCACATCCCCATGGTACATTTTCCTTCAAAAAGGATATCCCAATTTACACTCCCAAGTTCTCTCCTTATAGCCTCGTAGTTAGCCCTTCCCCAATTGAAAAACCTCTTGTCCTCTCTGCACCTGTCCCCGTCCATGACAATTTTAAAGGTTATGGAGCAATGGTCACTGTCCCCCAAATGCTCACCTACCAATAGATCCTTCACCTGTCCCGGTTCATTTCCTAAAACTAGATCCAACATGGCATTCCCTCTAGTTGGCCCGTCAACATACTGCATCAGGAATCCCTCCTGGACATATTTAACAAATTCCGTCCCATCCAAACCTTTGGCACTAAGCAGGTTCCAGTCTATATTTGGGAAGTTGAAGTCTCCCATTATAACAACCCTGTTATTTCTGCTTCTCTCCAAACACTGCCTGCCAATCTGCTCCTCTATATCTCTACTGCTACCTGGGGGCCTAGAGAATACTCCTAGTAGAGTAACTGCTCCTTTCTTGTTCCTTAATTCCACCCATACGGACTCTAGAGATGATCCTTCTACAACATCCATCTTTTCCACAGCTGTAACAGTGTCCCTGACCAGTATCGCCACCCCTCCCCCTCTTCTCCCCCCTTCCCTATCCCTCTTAAAACACCGAAAACCAGGAATATTCAATATCCACTCCTCTCCTGACGTCAGCCACGTCTCAGTAATAGCCACGATATCATAGTCCCCCATACTTATCCAAGCCCTCAGTTCATCTCCCTTATTCCTGACACTTCTTGCATTTAAGTAAACACACTTCAGTCCATCTACCTTACTACTTTTACAGCCTGTATTCTGCTTCTCCTTCCCCAAAGCCTCTCTACCTGTTTGATCTAACTTTTCCCCATTCCCTTCTTCCTCTGACCTACTCCTCCGGTTCCCTTCCCCCTCACAAACTAGTTTAAACCCTCCTGTACCACCCTAGCAAATCTCGCTGCAAGGATATTGGCCCCCTTCTGGTTCGGGTGTAACCCGTCCTCTCTGTACAGGTCCCACCTTCCCGAGAAGAGATCCCAATGATCCAGAAATCTAAAACCCTCCCTCCTGCACCAACTTCTCAGCCACACATTTATCTGCCACCTCCTCCTGTTCCTGCCTTCACTATCACGTGGCACTGGCAGCAATCCCGAGATTGCTACCCTTGAGGTCCTGTTCCTCAATTTTCTGCCTAGCTCCCTGAACTCACTCTTCAGGACCTCATCCCCCTTCCTACCTATGTCATTGGTGCCAATATGGACCAAAACTTCTGGCTGCTCTCCCTCCCACTCAAGAATTCTGTGGACCCGATCAGTGACATCCCGGACCCTGGCACCTGGGAGGCAACATACCATCCGGGATTCATGCTCACTGCCACAGAACCTCCTATCTGTTTCCCTATCGAGTCCCCTATCACTACCGCATGTCTCTTTCCCACCCTTCCCTTCTGAGCAGCAGTACCAGTCCCAGTGCCAGAGACCTGGTGACTGCAGCTAGGCCCCTGCAGGTCATCCCCCTCAACAGCTTCCAAGGCAGAAAACTTGTTACTGAGGGGAACAGCCTCCGGGGTTCCCTGCTCTGTCTGCCTGCCTGACTTCTTCTTCCTCTTCCCTCCCCTGACAGTCACCATTCTATCTGCCTCCTGAACATCAGATGTACCTACCCTAAGGGGGGTGACTGTCACCTGATGCACCGTGTCTACATAACTCTCTCCCTCCCTTATGCTGCACAGTGTTTGTAGCTGCGACTCCAGCTCATCAACTCTGAGCCGAAGTTCATCCAGCCTCAAGCACTTACTGCAGATGTGGCCATCTTGGACCGCAGCAAGGTCCACGAGTTCCCACATCAAACAGCTGCAGCACACCACCATGTCCTCCATCTGACTACCTTTCTTTTTTCCCGAGTTAGTCCCACCTACAAATCTATAATGAACAACAGATAAACCTTGCCTTTACCTACTTACCAGCTACTTACCGTCCTTGCCCCTTCACGCCAAAGCCCCCGAGCCAAAGCCCAGAACACTCTGCTGCCACTCACTCAGCTGCCCGCTCCGACGCTGCCCGCTCTATAGGCTGTTTGCTTTTTAAGCTGCCCGCGCCGCGCCTGCGCAGTGCAGCCCCCATTCGACTACTTAAAAAAACTTATTAAAAAATCTAAACCTTACACTAAAAACCCTAACAAAAACTAACCCTTACACCCAAAAACCCTAATAAAAGTGATAAACAGAGAAAACACTTAGCTGCTCCGAAGTCCCCCGAACCGAAGCCCGAGTCCTCCGAAGATTTTTTCTCTCCTTTTTAGGCTGCCCGCGCCGCACCTTGCATAAAACCATGTTGACGAGGTTGATTAAGTTCATCTTTCCTAAATGATCAGTCATTTCCTCTTTAATTATTGACTCTAGCATCTTGCCAACAGTAGATATTAAACTAGCCAGCCTATAGTTACCCACTTTATGTTTTCCTCCCATTTTGAACATCGGCTGCTTTCAGGTCCTTCTGGTACTCCCCCAGAATTTAGTGAGGTTTGATTGGACTATTTACCAGTTCCCCCCTGTTATTTCAAATTAGCCCATCTATTATCTGCAGGATATTTGCAGTGTTCTCCACAGAGAGGCCTGATACAAAAAATTGATTTAACATGTCTACTGTTTCTTTGTTTCCTGCTGTTAATTCATCAGCCTCGTTCCCTGGAGATCTCACAGCCTCCCTTAGATGCCTTCTTCCTATTTATACATCCATACAAACTCCTAGTTTCTTTTGATATTATATACAAGTTCTCTCACAAAATCAATTTTCTCCCTCCTTATGAGATTTTTTTTGCTGGAAGATTGCAACTATTATTCCTTTATTCAAGAAGAGCAGATCCTCCTTCAGATCATGGAACCGCTGGTTAAAGGTTTATTCACGGGCTGTAGAGAAATAGACTCTCTCACTTCCATCTTTGCTGGAACTTAACAGAACTTCATTGGGAATACGGAAAGACGTTGGAGATAAGCCAGATAACTTGGAGATAAGCCAGGCCAGTGAGTCTCACATCAGTAGTTAGGGAAACTATTGGAAGAAATTCTAAGGGACAGGATTTATCTTCACTTGGGAAGGGGTGGAGGGTGGGGAAGTGGGATTGATTAAGGATGGTCAGCAGGGCTTTGTCTGTGGGAGATCCTGTGTCACAAATTTGACAAAACTTTTTGAGGAGGTAACTAAGTATTTTGATGAGGGAAGTGTCATACAGTCATAGAGTGGTACAGCAGGGAAAAAGGCCCTTCAGCCCATCATATCCATGCTGACCTTTTTGCCAATCGACATTAATTCCATTTGCCTGCATTAGGGCCATGTCCTCCAATGCCTTGTCTATTTGTCTGTCTAAATGTGTCTTGAATGTAGTCGTTGTAAATGATCCCGCCACCTCCTCTGGCGGCGTGTTCCAGATAGCAACCACTCTCTGTGTAAAAAACTTTCCCCTCAGATCTCCTTTAAAAATCTTTCCTCTCACCTTAAACCCGTGTCCTCTCGTTTTAGCCCTTCGACAAGGTCTCACATGGTAGGCTGGTCCAAAGGGTTATAGCCCATGGGATCCAGGGCAGGCTGGCAAACTGGATCCAGTGCTGGTTTGGTGATAGCCTTGAGCAACTTGGTGACCAAACCTGTGCTGGACCCGGCAGGAAGATCTTTGACAGCCTTGCGCTGCTCAGGGATACCATCACCTACATGCAGGACAGAGGGGTCGACACCTCCCTGGTCAGTTTGGACCAGGAGGAGGCCTTTGACAGGATATCACACACGTACACGTTGGACGTGCTCTCCAAAATGGGCTTTGGGGGAGGGAATCGGGAATTGAATCCAACTGCTCTACAGAGACATCCGTAGTGCAGTCCGAATCAATGGGTGGGAAACAGACAGCATCCCCATCAAGTCTGGAGTCAGGCAGGGCTGTCTACTCTCCCAGTCTTGTTCGTATGCTGTATAGAACCCTTTGCCGAATCCATCAGGAAGGACGAAAGCATCAGAGGGGTGACGTTGCCAGGCAGTGGGGGCACCCAGGTGAAAATCTCCCTGTATATGGACGGCGTCGCTGTCTTCTGCTCAGACCTGAGGTCAGTTCGCAGATTGATCAGCATCTACGACCAGTTAGAGCTGGAGTCTCCTTACTTGATCTAATCTTGTGTTGAGATGGTCGCCCACCTCTTTGCAGACTGTGGGTTTGCGAGGAGGGTGTGGCAAAAGATGCAAGGGTCCTTGTCACGTTTCATCCCCAGCAGCTGCGTAACAGAGGATTCTCTGATCTACGGGCTGTTCCCGGGGACACACACAGAGACGGACATCAACTGCTGCTGGAAGGTCATCAATTCGGTGAAAGACGCCCTTTGTTCTGCCCGAAAATTGTTGGTCTCCCAGCACTGCGAGATGTCCGTAGGGGAATGCTGCCCACTGGCACATTCCAGGCTGCAGGAGTACGTGCTGAGGGACGCACTGAAGCTGGGTGCAGCCGACACAAAGGCTCGGTGGGGAAGTTCCAGACTGTGGCAACTGTTCTATGGTTTAAAAAAAAAGTAATAACACTACTGAATGCATTGAGCATATGACACTAAGAATATAAAAAAGTCTTGCATTGTGTTTTTTATTATGAATAAAGTTCATGTTTGAAATTAGAAAAAGTCTGTCAGAGCTGAAGGATGGGTGCCAGACTGAAATTCTACAAAGAATTTACTTCAGCCCAAAGGATGCGGACCTGGGACGCTGGATTGAATGTAACCTCAACAGCCAAAGATACAAGGTACTCATACTGAACTGATATCCTTCCCCACATAAAGATATGCCTTTGGCACGGTCCCACATGGGAAACTGGTCCCAAATGGCTGGACCCCAAGGCAAGTTGGCAAATTGGATCCAGAGGCGGCTGAGTTGTAGAGTTGGAGCGTGATGGTGGAGGTTTTTGTGATTGGATGCCTGTGACCAGTGGTTTACCATAGTGATCAATACTGGGACCCTGACTGTCACAAACATTAACTAATTGGACATGAATGTAAGAGGGATAATTAGTACGTTCACAAATGACATAAAAGATGTGGGTATTGTTGACGGTGAGGAGGATGGTCTTTGCCAGAAGAGGAGATCTCCCTCTTCAGCTTGCACTTCACAGGTGCTCACAGTGCTGGTCTGCACAGGATGCTATTGGTCAGTTGGGCAGAGCAATGGCATATGGAACTTAGAGTCATACAGCACAGAAACAGGCCCTTTGGCCCAACTGGTCCATGCTGACCAAGGTGCCCCATCCAAGCTAATCCCATTTGCCAGCATTTGGCCCATAACCTTCTAAACCTTTCCCATCCATGTACCAACCACCTTTTAAAAGCTGTTATTGTACCTGCCTCAACCACTTCCTCTGGCAGCTGATACCACATGGATACCACTCGTTGTGTAAACAAGTTGCCCCTCAAGTTCCTATTAAATCTCTCCCCTCTCACCTTAAATCTATGCCCTCTAGTTCTTGATTCTCCAACCCTGGGAAAAAGTCTGAGTGCATTCACCCTATCTATGCCCCTCTTGATTTTATACACCTCTATAAGATCACCTCTCAGTCTACGACGGTCCAAGGAATAAAGTCCGAGCCAGTCCAACATCTCCCTATAACTCACTCCCTCAAGTCCTGGCAACATCCTTGTAAACCTTTCCTGTAATCTTTCCAGTTTAATAACATCTTTCCTGTAGCAGGGAGACCAAAACTGAACACAATACTCCAAGTGCGGCCTCACCAGCATGCCAAAAGCCTTCTTCACCACCCTTTCTACCTGTGACTCCACTTTCAGGGAACCACATACTTGTGCTCCAAGGTCCCTCTGTTCTACCCAGGGCCCTGCCATTCACTGAATTTAATACTAATAAGTGTAGTTTGGGAGGACTAATAAGAGTCGGACATGTGGGATCAGTTGGAGCCTACAACATTTGCATGGCGGTGGAAGCGAGCCCCACCCCTCCCCCTCCCCTGCCCCACTCCTCTTCTTTATACAATCTCCTCTCAGCCCTTCCAGTCCAGATGAAAGGTCTCGACCTGAAACGTCGACTGTCCATTTCCCTCCACAGATGCTGTCTGACCCACTGAGTTGCTCCAGCATTTTGCCTTTTTGGTCTAGGACATGCACAATGATTGGTAGGGCCCTGAGGATTACTGAAGAACAGTAGGACCTTTGTGTACATGTCAACGGATCCCTGAAGGTAGCAGCAGAGGTACACAGAGTGCTGAAGAAGTAGTATGGAATATTTACCTTCATTAGCTGGGTGTGGGATAAAAGGGCAAGGAGGTTATCGTACAACTCTATAAAACATTAGTTAAGCTATGACTGGAGCACAGTGTAGAGATCTGGTTGCCTGACAGTGGGAGGGATATGATTGGTTGCCAGTGATGTGGTCACCAGACAGTGGGAGGGATATGATTGGTTGCCAGAGATCTGGTCGCCAGACAGTGGGGGGGGGGGGGGGGGGGGGGGTACGATTGTGCCGGAGAGGATGCAGAAGAGAGTCACCAAGATGTTGCCTGCGATGGAATGTTTCAGCTACACGGAGAGGCGGGATAAGCTGGGTTTGTTTTCTTTGGAGTGGGGGAGGATGAGGGGGAATCTCAAAATTATGAGGGGCATAATTAAGGTAGATAATGGGAAATTTTTCTCCACAGCAGAGTGTATAGCTTTAGGGTGGGGTGGGGGCGGGTGGTAAGAGGCTAAGAGGGGATCTGAGGAGGAATTTTTCACCCAAAGGGTGGTGGAGGCAGAGACTCCCACATTTAAACAGCATCCGGATGAGCACTTGAATCACCGAGCTATAGAGGACGATGGACCAAATGCTGGTAAGTGGGATCAGTAGAGGTGGATGCTTGTGGTCATTGTCTTTTGCTGTGTGACTCTACGACCGTGACTCTATGACAGGCGTAGCTTGGGCCCCCGTGAGTTCCCATAAGCTACACCATTGATCTGGAGAGAGTGAGTGGAGCTGACGGAGAGACTGTTCACGGTGAGGATGTGCTTCAGCCAAATAAATGAGTGTGTTAGTTGACAGGGACTGGTTGGGCTTCAGTTCAAGGAAGAAGCAGGTTCCTCACACTATCCTGGTGTGGGATGGAGGTTCAGAGGGATATTATGTCCATGGTAAAGGTGAGCCTGTTAGCACCGGGGGAATTGGAAACTGTCAGAGCTGTAGAGTGCATCAGAGGAGTCACAGATATAGATGAGAATGGACTGGACCAAGGAAGAAAGGATTGGTAATTGGTTTATTATTGTCACACATACCAAGATACAGTTAAGGTAACATGCCTCAATGACTACCGCCCAGTGGCTCTGACATCCACCATCATGAAGTGCTTCGAGAGGTAGGTCATGGCACCCATCAACTCCAGCCTCCCAGACAACCTCAACCCAGCGCAATTCACCTACCTCCGAAACAGACACCATCTCCCTGGCCCTACACTCATCTCTGGAGCACCTGGACAGTAAAGTCACCTACGATAGACTATTGACTACAGCTCTGCCTTCAATAATGTAATTCCAGGCAAACTCATCTCCAAACTCCGAGACCTGGGACTCAACACCTCCTTTTACAACTGGATCCTCGACTTCCTGACCAGCAAATTGCAATCAGAGGATAGGCAGCAACACCTCTGCCACAATTATCCTCAACACTGGTGCCCCACGAGGCTGCATTCTCAGCCCCCTACTCTACTCCCTATACACTCATGACTGAGTGACCAGATTCTGCTCTAACTCCATCTACGAGTTTGCAGAAGACACCACTGTAGTGGGCCAAATCTCAAATAACTATGAGTCAGAGTACAGGAAGGAGATCGAGAGCCTAATGACATGCTGTCAAGACAATAACCTTTCCCTCAATGTCAGCAAAACAAAAGAACTGCTCATTGACTTAAGGAAAGGGGACGGTACACATGCACCTGTCAACATCAACGGTGCTGAGATCGAGAGGGTTGAGAGCTTCTAGGAGTGAACATCACCAATATCACCTGTCCTGGTCCAACCATGTAGATGCCACAGCCAAGAAAGCTCACCAGTGCCTCTACTTCCTTAGGAGGCTAAACAACTTTGGCACGTCCCCATTGACCTTCACCAACTTTCATCGATGCACCACAGAAAGCATCCTATCCGGATGTGTCATGGCTTGCTATAGCAACTGCTCTGCCTGTGACCGCAAGAAACTGCAGAGAGTTGTGGACACAGCTCAGCACATCATGGAAACCAGTTTCCCCTCCATGGACTCTGCCTACACTTCTTGCTGCCTTGGCGAAGCAGCCAGCATAATCAAAGACCCCACCCAGCTGGGTCATTCTCTCTTCTCCTCCCTCCCATCAGGCAGAATATACAAAAGCCTGAAAGCACATACCACCAGGCTCAAGGACAGCTTCTATCCCACTGTTATAAGACTATTGAACGGTTCTCTAGTACGACAAGATGGATTCTTGATCTCACAATCTACCTTGTTATGACCTTGCACCTTATTGTCTACCTGCACTGCACTTTCTCTGTAACTGTAAGATTTTATCCTGCATTCTGCTACTGTTTTACCCTGTACGACCTCAATGCACTGTGTAATGAATTGATCTGTATCAACAGCGTGCAAGGCAAATTTTTCACTGTACCTCGGTACAAGTGACAATAATAAACCAATTCCAATTCCAAAAGCTTTGACTGCACGCTATCCAGACAGATTATTTCATACATAAGTACATTGAGGTAGTACAAAGGATGGAATCAAGATAGGAGAAGCAAGTCCAATGGGGCAGGAGCAGGCTGAAACAACGGGTCTGCCTGAACAGTCTGGTTTGTGGATCTTGGGCTGGTGGTAGAAGCGGGCTGTGAGTTCAAGAGGTTGGAAGTTGCGGGAGGAAAAGACCCTGAGGAGATGAGGCCTGTGACAGTCTGGGAGACAATGGTCTGATGGTCAGTGATGGGACTGTGGCGCAGAAGGGGTCACGAAGTTGTGTCTGAGTGCTGATGTCTGTCTGTTATGAGTTTGCCAGACCACAGAGCACCAACATTGTCAGCGGGTTTGGTTCTTAGTGGGTGGAGTGAGTTCAGAAGGGGATAAGTTTGAGTGAGTGAGGGGAGTGGAAAATTCAAGGCAGTCAATGTCCCGTCGGCAATGAATAGATCTAGAGAGAGTAAGAGCCCAGAGAGAGGGCTCCTGATGGATCCGGTTCATTGTCAGGAATAAAGACGGCCAAAGAAATGGATATGGTTGAAGAAGATTTCATCGGCTGTTGGGCTGGGAGGTTATTGTGAGGATGCGGGACACTGAAGCTGAGGCCCCCACTGAGGACCAAGCGCTGGGGGTCAGAGGATGGTGAACACGAGGCAGGGGTGGGACTGCGGGGAGAGAAGGAGTCAGAGATAAGAGGAGGGGAGGAAGATCAGGAGGGCTATTGGGATTCACACGCTGCAGATGTTTACGGTCTTTGACCTCAGAAAGAGAAACGTGTTGTGTGTTACAACACCGAAAGCAGCAGGGAATAATGTGGAACTGCAGACCACAACAGCTTTGAATTCAAGTAAGTCAGAGGGAAGGGTTAAAAGTGCACACGTGCTGATGAGTGGCGTGAAACATGGGTGGGAAGAAAAAAACTGCCTTGACAAACGCCAGATAGCTTGAACTTTCCTGTGATTCTGGGTGAGAGAATTCTGAAGGGGGATCTTTCAGTTGGAATCCACACAGGATCGGTTGGAGCCCGTGACATTTGCTAAGGAAGGGGATGTGGTGCTGGAAACAAATTTTAGTCAACAACTTATCGAGGATGAGAAGGGAAACCGAAACCCCTGGTGGAAATTCCCCTGGGGAACAGAGCAGAAATTCATCAAAGCTTCACAGGGGAGAAGTGACTTCGTGGAAGAGGACACAAATTTGCAGACGACAGTAAGATTGGTGGAGCTGCAGACGGCGAGAAAGGTTGTCAAAGGATAAAACAGAATATTGATCAGTTACCAATATGGGCGGAGAAATGGCGAATGGAGTTTAATCCAAGCAAGTATCAAGCGTTGAAATTTGGGAGGTCAAATGTAAGAGGAAAATGTACAGTTAATGGCAGGATCCTTAACATTGTTGATGTACAGAAGGGTCTTGGGGTCCAAGTCCACAGTTCCCTGAAAGTGGCCACACAAGTAGATAGGGTGGTAAAGAAGGCATATGGCATGCTTGCCATCGTTGGTCAGGGCACTGAGGAAGTAATGCTGCAGCTAGATAAAACTCTGGTTAGGCCGCACTTTGAATATTGTGTGCAGTTCTGGTCACCCCATTACAGGAAGGATGTGGAGTCTTTTGAAAGAGTACAGAAGAGGTTTACCAGGATGCTGCCTGGATTGGAGGGTATGAGTATAGGGAGAGGTTGGACAAATTCTTGTTGAAGATTTGGAGAAAGTGGGAGGAGCCGAAAGAAAAGTCATTAAGGGTAAGACAAATTCTGGGGCATCGGAGGCTGAGGGGAGACCTGATAGAAGTTTATAAAATTATGAGAGGCGTAGATAGATAGTCAGTATCTTTTTCCCAGGGTAGAAATGAGAAATATTCGAGGATATGATTTTAAGATGAGAGGGGGAAAGTTTATAGTGGGGCAAGTTTTTTACACAGGGGCTGGTGGGTGACCGGAACAGGCTGCCAGGGGAGGTGGTGAAAGCAGATACGATAGAGGTTTTACGAGACTATTAGGTAGACACGTGCATATGCAGGGAATGGAGGGATATGGACCATGTGCAGGCAGAAGAGAGTTAGTTAATTTGGCGTTGAGTTCAGTGCAGACGTTGCAGGCTGAAGGGTCTGTTCCTGTGCTGCGCTGTTCTATGTTCTAGGACAAGTTCTCACAAAGAGTCTTTGACATAAAGCGTTAACAGTTTCTCGCTCCACAGATACTGCCTGACCTGCTGAGTGTTTCCAACGTTTTCTGTTTATATTTCAGATTTCCAGCATTGGCAGGTTTTTGATTTTTATTGAACTGGAAATTGTTGCTCAGCCAATGAGAATCCAGTAAGATAAGAAGATAAGATCTTTATTAGTCACGTACATCGAAACACACAGTGAAATATATCTTTTGCGTAGAGTGTTCTGGGGGCAGCCCGCAAGTGTCACCACGCTTCCGGCACCGACATAGCATGCCCACAACTTCCTGACCTGTACGTCTTTGGAATGTGGGAGAAAACCGGAGCACCTGGAGGAAACCGACGCAGACACGGGGAGAACGTACAAACTCCTGACAAACAGTGGCCAGATTTGAACCCGGGTCGCTGGAGCTGTAAAGCGTTATGCTAACCACTATGCTACCATGCCTGCCCTACATTTAGTTGTGTTTTAATGTGCTATAATACCTGTAGTTTTGTGAAGGGATTCCTGTTCCAATATTTGAACGCATATATCCAGGAAAAGGCCAGCAGCTGATACTGTGGATAGTGGGTCAAAGGTGCAATGATAGACCATCACCTTAGCAGTGAAAATGCAAGAGTTGGAGCAACACCCTGTCCATGTGGAGGCCGACGACTCTGAAACTGCAGAGACTCCAGTGGAAAGAAACGTGAACCCAGCAGTGCTGATGGATGAGGAGGGAATGGAGCGATTTTCAGAGAGTGACCCAGACTGGGGGGCAGCTCCTCGTTGTGCTCGACGATATCTCCCGTGACAGGGAACTGCTCCCTGTGGTTAACCTCAATGAGGCCCTCATTCATTGCTCATAGGTAGAGAAATAAAATGAACAGTAATGTTATCTCCCTATATACAAAGGTATATGACCCCTTTTAGAATTAATTCAGTTAGCATTCTTATGCCTGGGAAAGCATCCTGAGTGCTAAGTGAAGTACCGGTGTACAACGTCGATCTCCCTGTTTAAGTAAGGACGTTAACACATTGGAAGCAGTTTGGAGAATATTCTTCTCTGACAGAGTCGTGACTCTTTAGAAGCCTCTTCTCCAAAGGTGGAAGCAGAGTCTGAATTTTGTTAGTCCAAAGTTAGATAAATTCTTGATAAGCGAGGGTTCCAACTGTAGGTGGGAATGCAGGGATGAGCTTACAGTCAGATCTTATTGAATGGTGGAGAATGTTCAAGGGGCAGTGGAGCAGAGTGACAGAGCAAACCTGGGAGTCAACAGCTCACCAGGAAAGGGAGTAGGAGTGCCAGGCTTCAGCCTGGCCAACACACATGCTCCCTGTGGTTAACCCTGGATCACTTCACAAAGGAAGGGACACAGCCTGGCCCAACGTTCAAGTTCTCACGTCTTCCACGGCTGCTCAGATGTGATTGTGAGTCCATTTTTGGCAGCTGATATTGTATTTTGTATAAAGCATAAAGCGGGGACAGAGGTGAGTGAAGTCACATACCTCCCCCATCAGACTGCCAGTAGAACTGGGACTGATGTCTCTGTGCAGATAGTGAGGAGAGCAGCTGATTGGTGAGTATCAGTCAGGTGTTTCAGGGACTTCAGGTTGTATTTTTACAAACAAGGAAATGGCATTATAAGTGATCCAAGGGTACGGTGGGAGCAGTCAGGGATGTGGAATGCTTCTCCTGAAAAATGTGGGAAATCAGAGGAATTTCTTATGTCCCTGGTGACCCCCAAGTGTGCAGGAAGCTTGTCCTACTGCAGCTTCTGACCGACTGCACAGCACAGCTGGACTGTGGAGCATCCAGATGCTCAGGAGATCATGGAGAGCGCACTTCACAGGCTGGTCACACTACAGGCACGGGCAGAAAGGCGATGGGTGGCCAACGGGAAGAGCAGGAGGCGGATAATGCAGGGTTCCCCTGTGGCCAAACCCCTCTCAGACCGGAGCACTGTTTTGAATATTGTTGGGGGGAATGGTCTCTCAGGGGAAAGCAGCAGGGGGCAAGTCTGGCACAGGACCACAGAGTCCAAAAAAGCCCAGGTGAGTTATAGGTGAGGTTGTTCAGATATTTATTTATTAGTCAAACATACATCAAAACATACCATGCAATGTGTCTTTTTCCGTTACTGAGAATGTGCTGGAGGCAGCCCACAAGTGTCACCACTCTTCCGGTGCCAACATAGCATGCCCACAGCTCCTACATTCTTTGGAATGTGGGAGGAAACCGGAGCACCCGGAGGAAACCCATGCAGTCACAGGCAGAACGTACAAACTCCTTACATACAGCGGCCGGAATTAAACCCAGGACACTGGCGCTGTAAAACGTTACACTAACCGCTACACTACCGTACCTTGCCGTCCTTTCTGTCATAAGTGAGACACCCAAATGGTACGTTGCCTCCCTGTTGCCAGGGTCAGCGGTACCTTGGAGCTACTGAAGGCCATTCTGCAAAGGGAAGGTGGTCATCCAGCACACGTTGGTGCAAACAACATGGGTAGAAAGAGGGATGAATCCTGCAAGGTGAACTTAGGGAGTTGGGTAGAAGCTGAAGAAGCAGGAACTCCAAGGCTGTAATCTCTGGATTACTATTTGTGCCACACCCCTGTGAGTTTACAAGTAGAAGGATGGCTCAGATGAGTGTAGGATTAAAGGGATGGTGCAGGAGGGAGGGCTTTAGGTACACGGATCATTGGGACCACTTCTGAGGAAGGTGGGACTTGTACAGACGTGACGGGTTGCACCTGAAGTGGAAGGTGGACCAAAGTCCTTACAGGGTGGTTTGCTTATGCTATTGAGGAGGGTTTAAATTAACTTGGAGAGGGATGGGGCACAGAACAGGGGTACAGCAGGCGGGGAGTTGGAGTATAAACCAAGCAAGCCCAGTAGGGGGAGTAGATGGGACATGATAAGGCAGATGGGTTAGATTGCTTATATTTGATGCAAAGAGTCCGACGAGTCAGACTGATGAACTTATGAGCATTGATCAGCACATGGAAATATATTTCCATGGAAGTACAGTCACAGAAATAGGGTTGGAAGGAGGGCAGAGCTGGCAGGGCTGAGGGTATAAGAGACAGAGGGATAACAGAGGCGTGGGCATTGCAGTTTTGATTGGGGAGAACATCACTCATTCCTCAGGGAGGAGGTCTTGGAAGGCTCTTCCAATGAGGCCATCTGGGTAAAACTTCGAACAAAGAAAGGGCCGATCACTTTGTTGGGGTTATATTACAGGCACCCAGCAGTCATCAGGAGATAGAGTGGATACAACTCACAGAAAGGTGTAAGAGCAGTAGAGTTATAGTTGTGGGGAATTTTAACTTCCCCAATATTGACTGGGAGTGCCTTAGCACAAGGTGCTCAGATAGAGAAGAATTTGTAATGTGCGTCCAGGAGAGTCTTTTGAGCCAATACATAGGTAGTCCAACATAGAAGCTGCATAAAGTAGTGGACTCGGCCCAATACATCACGGGTATGTCCTTCCCCACCATTGGCAGTATCTACAGGAGGCACTGCCTCAAGGAGGCAACGTCCATCATCAAAGACCCCCGCCATCCGGGCCATGCCATCTTCTCGCAGCTCCCATCGAGCAGGAGGTACAGAAGCCTGAAGTCCCACACCACCAGGTTCAGGAACAGCAACTTCCCTTCAACCGTTCAGTTCTTGAACCAACCGGCACAACCCTAATCACTGCAGCTTAGCAACACTATGACCACCTTGATCACTTTGCACTAAGATGGACTTTTTTTTTGTTCTAATTGTGTTCTTTCTTGTAACAACTGCGTATAATTTATGCTTTTCTTGTGAATGCTGCTTATCTGATGCTATGTGCCTGTGAGCATTTTTAAAACAATGACCATAAGGTTGGTCCTAGAGTTGGGGTCTTAAATTGGGGGACGGTTGCTTTCATCAGTGTAGGGCAGGACCTGGCAGATCAGGAGCAGCTGCTGGAGGGAAAACCAACATCCGTTAAGTTAGAGGCATTTAAGAGCTGGTAGTTAGGTAGTACTCAGAGTCAGCAGGTCCCTGTAAGGGTAAGGAGCAAAGATGGTGAGATTAGGGAACCTTGGTCAACAAAGGAAATTGGAGGTTTGATCAGGAAAAAGAAGGAAGCTTATGTCAAGAATAGGAGATTGGTATCAAATGAGTGCTTTGAAGTCTGTAGAGGATATAGGAGAGAAGTTAAGAAAGAAGTTAGGAAGACCAAAAGGGACATGAAATGGCCTTGGCAAAGGATAAGGAGAATCCCAAAACCTTTTATGTATACTGGAAGCAAGAGGGTAGCTAAGGAAAGAGTGGGTCCCCCAGGGACCAAAAGGGAAATCTCTGTGTGGAGCCAGGGGATGTGAGCGAGGTCTGAAATGAATACTTCTCGACAGTATTCACCAGGGAGAAGGATGCGGACGATGGAGAGCTCATCCCTCTTCTTCTTTGTCTGCCTCCACCATTCACCCACCTGCCTCTTGTCTCCCAACTCCACCCCTCCACCCCCCTCCAAACCCAGCTCCATCTGCCTTTCAAACCTCACCCCTACTCAGTCCACCAGTCACCTACTGGCCCCTGTCTCACCACTCCCCCTCTTTCTCTTTACACCGGCCATCTCCCCTTTCCACTCTTAATCCTGATGCAGGGATTTTGACCCTAAACACCGACAATTCCTTCCCCCCACCAGATGCTGCTCGACCCTCTGAGTTTCTCCAGCAGTGTGTTGCTCCAGATTCCAACACCTGCCATCTCCTGTATCTCCAGTTCAACAGGCCGTTGCCTGGATTGTAGCATCACGGCTACCAGAGATGCTGGATGGGGCGGGTGTGTTTCCCCTGGAGCAAAGGAGACAGAGGGGGAACTGACCGAGGTGTACAAAATTATGAGAGGGAAAGATGGTAAAAATTTTTTGCCACGTAGGGGTGTCAAAGACAAGATAGCACTGGTTAAGATGAGAGGTGGGGGGTTTTAGGGAGGATCTGAGGGGGAAGCTTTTCACACAGGGCGAGGTTGGAATCTGTAACACGTGATGGAGACAGGCAATCCAAATCAGATATATCATCACTGACACATGATGTGAAATGTGTTGTTTTGCGAAAGCAGTACAGTGCAAGACATAAAAATCTATAAATTACAAAAATGAATAATTAGTGCAAAAAAAAGGAATAACACGGCAGTGTTCATGGGTTCATCAACCGTTCAGAAAACTGATGGCGGAGGGGAAGAAGCTGAATCGTTGAGTGTGGGTCTTCAGGCTCCTGTACCTCTTCCCTGATGGTAGTAACAAGAAGAGGACATGTCCCGGGTGGTGAGGGTCCTTAATGCTGGATGCCACCTTCTCGAGGCACCGCTGCTTGAAGATGTCCTTGATGGCGGGGAGGGTTGTGCCTGTGATGGAGATGGCTGAGTCTACAATCCTCTGTGGCCTCTTGCGATCCTGTGCATTGGAGGATCCATACCAGGCGGTGATGCAACCAGTCAGAATGCTCTGCACCGTACATCTATTGAAATTTGCAAGAATGTTTGGTGACACACCGAATCTCCTCAAACTCCTAACAAAGCAGAGCTGCTGGCGTGCCTTCTTCATGATAGCATCAATGTGTTGGGCCCAGGATTGAGATGTTGACACCCAGGAGCTTGAAGCTGCTCACCCTTTCCACCGCTGACCCCTCAATGAGGACTGGTGTGTGTTCTCCCGACTTCCCCTTCCTGAAGTCCACAATCAGTTCCTTGGTCTTGCTGACGTTGGGTGTGAGGTTGTTGTTGTGACACCACTCAACCAGCCCATCTATCTCACTCCCGTACGCCTCCTCAACGCCATCTGAGATTCAACCAACAACAGTGGTGTCATTGGCAAATTTATAGATGGCACTTGCGCTGTGCCTAGCCACACTGTCATAAGTGTAGAGAGACTAGAGCAGTGGGCTAAGCACGTATTGTTGAAGTGCACCTGTGTTGATTGTCAGCAAGGAGGAGATGTTACTACCGATCCGCACTGACTGCAGTCTCCCGATAAGGAAGTCGAGGATCCATATGCAGAGGGAGGTACATCTCTTAACATATCGTAACATTTGAGAAGTACTTAGACAAGTACTTGAATCGCCAAGGTTTAGAAAGCTGCAGACCAAATCTGGGTAAATGGGATTAGTATAGGTAAGTACAATGGTCAGCATGGACATGTTGGGCCGAAGGACCTACGTGACTCTGTGTCTTCTTGAACTGCTGCAGTCCTTCTGGTGAAGGTGCCCCCGCAGGGCTGTTGGGGAGGGAGTTGTGGGATTTAGACCCAGCAACAATGGAAGACAGGGAGGGAATGAGGGAGAGGGGCAGGGTGTGAAAGGGTGAGAGGTGTAGCGGCAGGAGAGGGAGTGCCACGGAAAGAGGGAAACAGTGGGAAAGAGGGAGACTGAGGTAGTGAGAGGGAAGGACAGAGTGTGAGGAATGGAAAGAGAAGGGGAGAAGAGAGAGAGAAAGTGTGTGCGGGGGGAGTAGAGTGATAGAGAACGGAGAGAGAGCAAGAGGGTGGATTGGGGGGTGGGGGGGAGATAATTGACGAGGGTGGGAGAGTGAGGAAGATGGAGGTGGGTGACCAGGAGTGAGACTGAGGTAGAGAGCACGCAGGAGAGGAGGTGAGTGAGAGGGGGAGAGGTGCAATGGGAGAGTCAAGGGAAATCAGACAGAAGGAGACAGGAGCAGGAGAGGAACCCAGCGGGCCGAGCAGCGTCTGTGGGGGAAAGGTTTGTCGACGGTTTGAGTCAAGACCCTGCAGATGCTGCTCGGCCCACTGAGCTCCTGCAGCAGATTGTGCTGCACATTCCAGATCTGCCAAATAGGAGCAGGAGCAGGCCATCTGCCAAGGCCACCGTTCCCATATCAATCGATCCCCTTCATATTCGGAAAGCTGCCGGTCTGTGTATAAACTCAGCGACTGAAGCTCACAACCACCCCCAGTGGAGACTTCCAAAGGCTCACCACCCTCTCTCTTCATCTCAGTTGTTCTAACTCCTCCGCCAGGTTCAAATCTTATTTGCGTCCGTTGAGAGGGAGAGGGGAGAGAGACAGACAGACAGACAGAGACAGAGAGAGACAGAGAGAGGTATAGGGATGGAGAGGAGAGAGAAGGAGAGAGAGAGAAGAGTGCGTGAGAACAAGGGGAAGGAGAGAGAAAGAAAATCACGTGTGGAGGAGAGAGGAAGAGGTGATGCCCGTGTGTATGGTGAAGGTGAAGAATTCTGTCCTAGCCCAGCCCATGCTGTGCACCCAGTCTCTCTCCCTCCCTGCCCACTCTCCCCATCTCCCTCACACTCCCCCCCCCTTGCCCTCCCCTGTCGCCTCAGCAAGCTCCACCTCCACTTGCTGCTGTGACCTACTGCATGTGTCTCGTGAGCCATTCAAGCACACAGCACTGTTCCTGCTCCACTCCCCATTGTTCCAGACCCACGCCATTGACATCAGTTCAGAAGCGTGGAACACAGTAACATCCTTGCAAAGCCGGACCCAGGCTCAATGAGCCGAGGCAGAGCAGGAACAGCCCATCGACTGCAGGTGAACCAATCATTTCTCACCCTACTTCACAGCAGCCTTCAGCCCCACACTCCACCTCCCTAACCCCACATGCCTGGGGCCTAAAGCCAGCTGCCTGTGGACTGTACAGAGGTTTCCCCTCAACACAAAACCTCCAGAGTTCCTTGACATCAGGGTTACCCCATCTCCCAGTTTACAGCTTTCAAAACTGTGCGGGATAGGTGCTTGATGGTTAGCATATACATAGCAGGCCGAAGGGCCTGTTTCTGTAATGTATACCTCTGTGACTTCAAAAGTCCCTGAAAATTATTCAAAAAATTAGCCACACTATTAAAAACAAAAAAAATTTAGAAATCAAAAATGTTAAGAAGAATTGAAATAGTTGAAACACGTCAAATACTTGAAAAGACTGGAAGTTACTTGAAACAATTAAAAACAGTTAACAGATATA